>NW_008707617.1:359273-361049 GCF_000327385.1 Lottia gigantea | reverse complement strand
ATATTATGAAACTTGTAAAGCAATAAACTACAATGTTATGAAACTTGTAAAGCCTAGAAACTATGATGTTATGAAACCTTGTAAAGTTAGAAACTACGATGTTATGATATTTGTAAAGCTAGAAATTATGATGCTATGATATTTGTAAAGTTAGAAACTATGATATTATGAAACTTGTAAAGCAATAAACTACAATGTTATGAAACTTGTAAAGCTTGAAACTATGATGTTATGAAACTTGTAAAGTTAGAAACTACGATGTTATGAAACTTGTAAAGCTAGAAATTATGATGCTATGATATTTGTAAAGTTAGAAACCATGATATTATGAAATTTGTAAAGCAATAAACTACGATGTTATGAAACTTGTAAAGCTAGAAACTATGATGTTATGAAACTTGTAAAGCTAGAAACTACGATGTTATGAAACTTGTAAAGCTAGAAACTACGATGTTATGAAACTTGTAAAGCTAGGAACTATGATGTTATGAAACTTGTAAAGCTAGAAACTATGATGTTATGAAACTTGTAAAGCTAGAAACTATGATGTTATGAAACTTGTAAAGTTAGAAACTATGATGTTATGAAACTTGTAAAGTTAGAAACTATGATGTTATGAAACTTGTAAAGCTAGAAACTACGATGTTATGAAACTTGTAAAGCTAGAAACTATGATGTTATGAAACTTGTAAAGCTAGAAACTATGATGTTATGAAACTTGTAAAGCTAGAAACTATGATGTTATGAAACTTGTAAAGTTAGAAACTATGATGTTATAATCTAAAGTTCTAGAATCTGTGAGGTTATGAAATATGAAAAGCTAGAAACTATGATGTTATGAAACTTGTAAAACTAGAAACTATGATGTTTTGAAACCTGTAAAGATAGTAACTATGATGTTATTAAACTTGTAAAACTAGAAACTATGATGTTTTGAAACCTGTAAAGATAGTAACTATGATGTTATTAAACTTGTAAAACTAGAAACTATGATGTTTTGAAACCTGTAAAGATAGTAACTATGATGTTATTAAACTTGTAAAACTAGAAACTATGATGTTATGAAACCTGAAAAGCTAGAAACTAAGATGTTATGATACCCGAAAAGCTCGAAACTAAGATGTTATGAAACATGAGCAAAGCTAGAAACTATTATGGTATGAAACATGAACAAAGCTAGAAACTATACTGTTACAAATCTTAAAGTGTTATGAAACCTGAAAAAATTCTGTAATAAAGCTATAAAAGCTGAAAGACCTGAACAAAATTAGCAACTTTTTTTATTCTATAACAAAGCTAGAAGTGTTATGATACTAAAAAAGTTTGATAAGTGTAAAAGCTTCAAAACCTATACAAAGTGCTATGAATTCTGAACAATGGAAATTTCAAGATTAAGATGTTGTTTTTCAGAAATTTTAATAATAACATAATGATAAGGACCATAAAATGTAATTTAATTTAATTTTCAGGATATGGACATAAAGGAATTGAAGAGTCAATGTTTAGAACATTTAGAGGTTATGTCCAGAAAGAGAATCTTCAGAATATTAGCAGGTTAGTACCAGTATTCTTAGCTCAGATGGAAGATATCTTAGACGACAATCTGTTCTCAACATCTCATCTGGAATAAATCTTGTGCTTGATCCATGAAAGAGATTCTAAGGAGATTTTGATGCTTTGAATGTGGAGCAGGAACTCTTATACTGAATTCCTATTCCTGTATGTGGTTTGTAGTTCCTGTAATTCAAGAAAAAATGACATCACTATTCCAAGACA
>NW_008707617.1:261027-262413 GCF_000327385.1 Lottia gigantea | reverse complement strand
TGACGAGGCGCGTGCAGATGTACGGAGATTGACGAGTGGTGCTGCCTGATACATTCGGCCCTCAAGTAATTTCCGTGAATTGTAACCGGAAACACGTGACATACTTGATTTACCAGACTCAAACGTCTTTAGCCCATTAGGACTTATAGTTCGAGACTGATCGATGTAAACAAACATGGCCGACATCGAGCACATTTTTCAGAGATATTTTGAATTTTTGGCTGTAAAAGCGAATACATGAAGAAATGGTTTGTTTTTAACGTTCTGCAGGTTGAACAAATACTTAGTCTATGTTTATCGTGTGCTGTCACGTGTGTTGACTGCAGCATATACACTCTTAGACCATTTTAATGTCTAGAAATTGAACTTAAACTGTAAGAAGTTAGTTAGCCTGCAAGGCTGTAAGGTGCTGTGGATACGAATCATCTTCAAGGTAAGAAAAAGATTCTGAGGCATTGCTTCCGAGTTTCGACTGACCTGACAAAAAATGAATTGCATGATAATCCCTGACAGTTATTGTTGCTTCAATGGTAATCTGATGGTGCAGACATGTAGGATGATATATACCATTTTTTTTTCACAAACCTATATTATTGTCTGACTTGTCATCCAATATTTATGTAATTGTAAGCTGTCTAATGTTTATTCTCTTGATTCTGCCATAAACACATTGAAGGACTTTAATTCAATTCTTTATTTAAGTTTTACTAAGTTTACTAGTGCAGTGATGAGCCTGTCACACTCTACTTGTAAGATTTATGTTGTGGTTTAATTCTTTCAGGATGAGATCAAGACATTGATAAAGGAGGAAAGTGAGAGAAGAAGACGAACCGTTTGAAATGAAAAGAAGCGAAACCCAATTTATTTCATCAATGATTTTTGTTTTATTTTCTGTATTTATTCAAAAATAAAATAATGCATTGAACTATGTGATTTTTCATGATAACCACCCCCTCTGAATTGTGAAGAAGAAATTTGACATCTCCTGCTAAATATCATTTGCTGTGATCATTGAAAAACGACACAAAAAGCCATTATAAACAGAATTGTCTTCTGTCGGCTACATTTTCCATCAATAAATACTTTTGCAGTGTTGTAGGGGCCTGAGAGTGGTCCATTTCACTTGGAAGAGTCCTTTATAATTGTTCTGAGGGTGGATAGGAAGGAAATGGAGTTAAAATGGAATTTCCGAAAAGTGGAAGAGTCCAAGCTGTTTTTGAAGAGTCCATTAGGTTTTTAAGGGGTGTACAGGAAGGATTTCCTGATTTCACATTTAAAACGAAAAACTGGAATAGTCCATTATAACCATGGAAGAGTCCATTNTGATTTATAGGGGTGGACAGGTATGAGCGGTTTTCGAAACAAAATGGCAATTTTTGGATTTTC
>NW_008707617.1:0-260977 GCF_000327385.1 Lottia gigantea | reverse complement strand
TGTTATAAAACATGGTACAATGAAGTTTCCAAGTTAGTTATTAATTTTCTACAGATAACAAATCTAAGTCAACAACACAGTGCCAGCACTAGCTAGCAGATAGAAATATTAATAGTACTAAAGCCTGACAGCAATCAAACTAATTAAATTAAAACATTGCTATGTACACATTTTGATATCAAATCCCCTATACAAATCAATAAAGTTTATAGGAGTTTCTCAGTCTCAAAATGTCATTACTAACTTCCATTGGTGTAAATCATCTACAATGGTATAAATTATTCAAATTTGCAAATCATGTATGGCGATATGAAATATTCCAAAGATCAATATAGGAGCCATGGAGTCTGCTGGTAAATTGAGTTGTAAATTTTCGACAAGAGTTGGCAATATGGTGCTAGAATTCTCATTAAACTTTAGCTGACCTCAAACAAATCATTCTTGAACAAAACTCTACCATTCTTCTATATTAACTTATTTCCTTATTAAAAACAATTTTAATTTAATCAATCTAATCTACAGTTTTTATCAAGAAAAATTACAGTTTTTTTTCCTTCCACTAATTAAATTTTCATGATAAATATTTCTTTTTCAAATAATTTCATAAAACTTGGTTAGATTAAATTAAAAGTTTATCAAATTAATAAACAGTTTTAGTATCTTTCTGCTGAAAAAGTTACTTTAGATTTTTCATTTAATTAATGACTTGTAAATTAAATCAAACTTTAATGAATGACTCAAGCAGTCACTGTATTTCTGTTTGCTTGTTTTTTTTATGTATTATTATCAAAACTGTCAAATTACAGATATTTAAATTGAAAACATTTTTTTAAAACAAAATTGAATTGAAATGGAACAACCATAAAATTTTAATTTTTCATTGTTTTTTTCTTTTAAGTGAACACGACGAAATTATCTCTCTGGAGTGAACATTAAAAATGAAAAAAAGGAAGGCCTCTGAGTGAACATTGAAAAGGCCTCCTTTGAAAGATAAGGTATCCTCTCTGAAGTGAACATTAGCAAGGCCTCACAGGAATGAACATTAAGCAGGCCTTACTGAAGTGAACATTAAAACCCTTGCATTATCTAAATACTAGAATGACACAATAAACTTCAGGTTTCTTGTAAAATGATTCATTACACACATTGAGAAGTATACAAACTTATTGTATACTCATTACTAGATTATTGTACACAACTTTTACTTTGGCATTACCAAGGAATAGAATGCCTTAAGTTGTGTGATCTCTACCCCTAAATCTCCCTTAAAAAATACTCAAAACCTTCATAAGCTTTAAGATGAAATCCCCATTATCAATTTAAATGGTAAATGTACTTCATTGAGCAATTTATGTACATCTCACCTATTTTGAGCATCATTCAATTAATGTAAAGCAGAAAGGAAGTACCTTTAAGACATTTAAATAAAAAATAAATTAGTATTGATATTCTATAATAGTTGAATTACAAAACACACCTTGAAAATATTACTATTAAAACATAACCGTAGGCCTTTAATTTTTAATAAACTTTGAATCAATAAGAAATCTTTATTGAAGTTAAGATTAGTTTAAAATTTTTTAAGAGATGTGTTGTTATCAAGACCAGGTGTTCTGTATGCTTAAAGGTCTAGTATTTATAAATAGCAACTTTTTTTCTTATGAATTTCAATGAATAGTTGAAAGCTGTAACCTATACCAAATGACCAATCTTGGTAAAACTCCAAAACACCCATCATGTCTAAAAGGCCAACTAGTTTATGCTCAATCTCTCTAAAGTTCAATCAATTGTTGCACAAGATAATCTGCATCACACAATTTGATCTGGACATGATCAATGTGATTTGAAGTGTTCACAAGCATTATGAAATCGTCTATGTTTTCATACGATGTACTGGCATTACTTAGAACATAAAATTCCAGGCAACCCATAAGCTTATCTTACTGTACTTTGAAAAACATGTTTTTTTTATATTCCAAGACCAATTGAAAGCCAACCTGTACGATAACTTAATGATGCAAAAACTGGATTCGGTAATTCCAGAGAATGATGAGTTATCACATTTCATTCCGACCATGAATGTTGGTTAGAAAGTCTTGTGATAGGCCATTCGGACTGTCGATTTCTAGGTAAATTTGTTCAGTATGAAAATTTGTAAGATTAAAATGTGTAGCACATCTGTTTTGTGCTATCATACCATTGTAATATGATAAGAGTCCTATAAACTTTCGTGTAGTACTCTGAACCTATCTATAGAATATACATCTTCAATAAAAGTCAATTTCAATATACATAGAACTCACTCTCGTACAGATTTCTTTCATACCTTTCGAAATTGAAATTCCACATTGAATTTAGAATTTGAACAAAATGCTGTGAAAGCTCTATTAATCATTGGTTTACCTGGCGAGTGTACGACGTTTTTAATTACCGATTTCAAAGGGGATGAAAATAAATTAAAAATGGACGATTTTGACGAAGTTGGTTGAAACGTTTGGTCTATCTTTTGATGACCAGTCATAATTATACACCGTTTTTTTTTAGACATTCTTGAGATTGAATTTCATCTCGTAGTAAGTTGTGTAATAGAAGACACGATAGTTGTTTCAAAGGTGAATTCGTACACAACTGTTCTACCTTCTGAAAACTTCTCTGACACCTGTGGTCCACTTCGTTTTTATCAAGTTCCACCAAATTCAACTTCATACCCAATACAGATCTAATGATAAATCGAAAGTATTCAAATCATACAGATATAAGTACAGTAATAGTCAATGTAGAATAGGCATATTTAGGCACGATTTAGGCTATTTTGACATTTTAATGTATCACCAGACCTGTTTCAACTTGATTATACCTTTTATTATATATCCCTTGTTGGATGTTTCTAAGGCTTTGGTGAAATTCGTTCCCTACCTTTTATTTCTGATTAAAATTACCGAAATTCCGATTTTCGACGTAATTTTTTAATCAGTTCATTACGGCGACGTTCAGGTGAAAATTCTGACCTCATAGGAGGTGATTATATTTTAAACCTTGTAATCCGATTGATATCTCATCTTAATTACAAACTGATCGTATCAGAACAAAGGATATTAAATTTTGAAAGGGCCAATTGAAGATTTTACTTATGATATAACACTCATGTTAAAATGATCGTGTATGGTGTAATTGTGTGAATCATTAGGCGTGTGGGTGACGAGAAAACACAAATAAATTAAGTTGTAAAACAGTCAAGCTCCAATGCTACACAATGATATCAAATGACATTGCACGACGTTCTTCATCCTAGTTGGTCTTTTATTATGTAATAATACCAACTACTGTTAGTCCATCAGTGCTGACGGCGATACGATAATCGCCCAATCTCAATTCCTACTGGCTTAACACATGGACTCCCTCTCTGTCAAGCTTTATATTCCATATACTCGTACATTCGATAAATATTTGGAAGTTTGTCGATAATTGTTTCACTTAACCCTTGTCAATGCCAAAGAGATTGAATGCCTCTAACGATTTATCCTAACAAAGCAATAGCAATGATCAAGTGCACCAATTATCAAAGTCAAAAGAAGAAAGGGTTTAAAACCATGGAACAAATTTGTCAAGAAATCTCAATGGAATCTTTTATCTTGAGAAAAATTCATATTTCAGAACATCCTAATCAATAATCCACGCTTTACAACTCGCCATTCCTTTCAGAGTATGGACAAATTGATATTTGTAAAAGCCCGAAAAAAGAGCGCATAAAATTCGGTCATTAAATTTCTCGCCTTTAATTCTTAGAAATTTGATATGGCTATTTCAAACACGTCAGATTTTTTTTATCTACAAGTATAGGTTAAAGTGAAAAAACAAAGATATGGCCTGAACTAGCTGGCCACTGACCACGAGCTAGCCATCCAATATAAACTTCAATATATCGTGTATACTAAATAAGTACATTACTGAATTAAGACAGCCGCAATGATATCGATGCAAAACACATGGGAACAATTCAATAAAACACTGTAACTTATAGCATGGAATAGAGGAATAAATGTCCTATCCTGATAAAATTATACAAAAACATGCATCAAATGCCCAAATTCAATAAACTTAACTTAGTCCGCAAATTTAGAACGTGCGATTTTATCGAGTAAGATAGGTACAAACCTTGGTGGCTTCAAATAGGCCGCATGAAGTTTTAAGGAAATTCGATCACTTCGTCCTTTGAATCAAAAGTAAACTTTCCAAAATTATTCTATGGAATGACTATTCCTGATTTTATCCAACAAAATGGCTTCCACAATTCTTTCATGACGTTCCCACTAATATCATCATAATTAGGGTACTCCAGGCCAAATTGAGTTCGGAATTAAATTTTAAAACTGGTTATTCTGACAGGACAATACGGTCAATCTTTCAGATGTCACACAAATTTTTATATGGCACCGACAGCACTTCAAATTACAGGATAACAGAGAAAAATCTTGTGCGACCATTCTGAAATATTGTTCACAGTCCAATATTAAGTGTTTTGATTTAGTAATTGTAAAAACTCCTACCTTGTTTGACGGCCTCTCTCAACTCCTCGCCATCTTGTGCTCGCTCATACCCACAATGCCTCAATTCAATATGGCGGAATCCCAAACATTATATTTCACTATGATATTCAAGAGGATTTTTTAAATCAACTTATGCTGCAAATCGTCAAAACGGTATGATTGTTTATTCATCTTTGACTAGGCTATCTAGAGATTAGTTGTAAACTTAATGACGTCCTATATTTCAATGACAGAAGGCCATTGAAGTTTTGATGCGTGAACAAGCACTTGTCAAGTTTTAATCAGTATTTAAAGTTACTTATAAAATCCCAATCACTATTGTCTTTCGATCGCGGGTTAATTAGCGACTTTTACATGCCATCTGCTATTTTAGTGTTAAAGCACGTTACGTAATATTCCAATTTGTATTTTCTATTCTAGCTAAATTTTACAATTAAACTTATGTCCAGCTACGACTGTTGTCTAGCCGACGCATGTGTGCAATTTTATTAACCATAACTATAGATTTGTTGATTGAAAATTTGAGGGCGTGTTATTACTTGTGATATTTCAATTTTCTCCCTGATTGGAAGATATATTTAGATTCAACACTCCTCACTCAAAACCATTTGTTATTCTTTTGGATACAATGCACATTAAACATGTTTTGAAATGTTTAAGACTGTCACTCATATTTTATGATAGCTGAAATTTTATACTTTTTATGATAATTAATATCTATAATACCAACCTAACCAATTGAATAATTTCTCTTTTCAATTCATTGCTACACTGTAGCATTGTTATGTTAAAAACTTGACTTTTCCTTTTGAACCTGGAATAAAGACTTGGACAATTCACCACTTTAATTCAAGGGCAAAATATTTTTTATTTCATCTGAGAACAATTACTGTTTGGTACTTAAACGTATGTTGCTATGCGTTAGGAACATAAGTATCCACATAATGTGTATATTCTTTATATTTGAAAGTTTCACTTTCAATTGAGACTTTTTCAACAAAATTAAACAGCATAGAAAAAAGTAACTTGATGAAAATATGTTTCATTAAATTTAGAGTTTTAATAACACATAATGCATCCAACTTAGGAAAAATTGTTTTGCTAGTATGTTGATAGTATAATGATTCCTGTCTAATGTCTGGTCATTGCTTTCCTCTCAACTCAGGCTTTTCATATGGTGGCATTACTTGTTAACTTATCTATTGATGTGCAATAAAACCAATAGACCACTGGCAGTGCATCAGTTTGCAGTCAGCTTCTGTTTAGACATCAGTTATGTCCCTTGATAGGCAAGTCAAGCTCTACTACTTTGTAAGGTAATGTATAATAGTAATGTATTGTGATTTAGAACTTGAAAAGTATCTTTTTGATGTAATGCTTTCAGGTGGAAGTGAGTGGGGAAATTTGAAGTGTTCAATGAACATTTATTTACTGTGCTATTTAAACTCTAATGATGTACAATTTCATACATTGTTTCAATTAATAGCACAATTGGTTTCATTTGATGCAATATTACATTCAAGAAATAAAGATATGAATTAAGTTATTATAATGTTGATATTCTAACTGGTATTGGTCTGCATATATTACAGAATCGTTAATCAAAATGTGATTCTTTCAAATTTTTTATGACTTAAAGGCATAGTAGATGAAACTTTAAACTGATTTTGGAGGTATCATAACCTGGAACAATAGCAACATAACTTATTGCTGAAAATGTTTCAAATTGAACTGTTACAACAAACAAAGCTTTTGGAAATTCTATTATGTCACAGTGTAATATAGTTGTTGGATAATGTACTAAGATTTAACTATAAGCTTTTATATTTTCATTCAATTTTTGGGTATCTTTGTATAAAATATCATACAGCTCTTTGAAGATTTGCACTTTGACCTTAATTATGAAGTCAATAAGCTGATATAAAAGATGTCACACAACTGTGATATATTAGAAAAAAGAATTGGTAGATACTAATGTTGAAACAATCAAATTAAGAACCCTAAATATCTAAAGGCTATTTTCAAATCTCAAAAGAAACTGGCAAATTATCAGCCCTGTGCTTTGCCAGCTTTTGAAAGATCATTAAGAATCAGTATATTATGATGAAAATATGCTATTTATTTCATGTTATTTTTGTATCAGAAGTCTTAGAACAAAGAATGATGCTGTCATTATCCCGTCTTGCAAAAAATTAGAAATGTTCTTATATTCATTTTTTTGGTTTGAATTTTAAGAGAAAGTGAATAGTTTGAAATTAAGAAGAAAATCTCAGATTTCAGTTTGTATGTCATAACCATAAGAGAATCTCTTGCAATTAGTGTTTAGCCAATATAGTAAATTGTCCTGCTGAGTTGAAATAGAGAGAGTTCTCATTTTCATTCTCTTCAAGGTTTCTCTCTAATCTCTTGGATGTTTTCCAATGTTTGAAGTTGTAATAAACATGTATTAACTAGTGTCTTTTCACCCCATTATTTCTTCTACACCATGTCAGCACTGTACAGTTATGGTGTACTTGTCAAAATGTTTTAACAGCTACAATCACAATTTGCCTATAATTTTTCAAGATGTTTCAAATGTCACTATTCATTGGCTACTTCTGGTGATGGCAAACTGTTTTCAGCTCTCAATTCTTGGCAATTAAGTGTCATGTGACCTTAATTGGAAGACTGAAACCAAATTCCTTCAGATCAGTTAACAACAAACTAACAAAAACAATATGTTTGTAAGCCAAGTAATTTGTTAACATATAAATATTAATTATAAACATGCATTACACAGTAAGATAGAAATCTGACCATTACATTTTTCTTGGTACCATTTCAAGATTTTGTCCAAAGTATTTTGACAGGTAGTAGAACTCTTGCCAACATGAAAGTTAGCTCTAAAGCCGAGAGTTTTTGATGATGGCATTGGGCTGAGATGAGTATTAAGACGCAATTTAGCAATGGAAAGATTGATATGGGCTGTCCTAGTGAGGACACCATCTCTATTTGAAATGATCCACATGCATATTTGCGTTGGGTGATCATATTTGGGTAACTGAACTGAAGCTTCTTATAATGCATGGTGTTAGCTAGCACAAACTTGATATTCATTGGGTTTTTAACTTCTGATTTCGTAACAGGCATTTTTCATCATCAATTCAGTGAGTTACAGAAAGGCTCACTGAGGTTAGGCTCTCTGAGTAATAGTCACTTGCTCACTCTCTAGGTTCAATCCTGAGGCAAGACTTAGATGATGCAGAATTTTCTACCTGGTTTTAAGACAAACTTATGTGACAATGAACCATTGCCATGTTTGATGTAGGCTGAGATCTCCAGAAAGTTGGTAAATGTAAAAGATACTTAGATAGTGTTATGTGTACTGGCCTCCTGTCAGGCGATTCTTTTTTTAAAAAAAATGTTTGTTATAATGGGAATATTAAAAACCGTCATATATTGTGTACGTGAATAAGAAATATGTCTTCAGAATTGATAACAGTCCGTTGGGAAATGATATGATAAATTGTTTCCACTTAATTAAGTTGAAATCAATCTTAATAACTTCATTAAATGTTATTATAATTATGAAGTAAACCTTATACTTAACTACAGAAATCAGAATTTAATGAGATTCTTACATGTACACCTACTACACCTTTTTTGGTGGGTCTTAACAGGGAATTTTCATGAAGTTACCCAAAATAAAAGCAGTGTTTTGTCCCAAAAACTTGATTCATTTCATTTCATTTCATTTCAAATGTCCCTTCTGAAAACATAGCATCTAGTCTTTTTTGTGTTGTTATTAATTCAGCACTTTTTGTTACCCTGAAGTTTGCAGTACTTAAAAATGATTATTGTGTTTTGTCCATACCCTGATCAATGAGTATGGTGCTTTTGACCTTGCATGTTGTTTCCAGTGGTACTGTTTGATAAGTGATTAAAGTGTTCCACTACCATAGGTGGACTCATGTTTTCTTGCAATTTAGTAGCATCTCTAAGATCAACTTACAAATTATTAGCATCTCTAAGACCAACTATCAGATTCAACTTTTTGATCGAAGAGCGACTAAGATTTGTCAGTTTTCGGTGTGCTCAGGTTGACTAACTGGTACTGCAGCTATTGATCAGAATTTCTCAGATGACACCAGTTGCTGGCAGATGTCAACAAAGGTTCACATGAGCCCATCTGGAATTTTAAGGGATCTAGTACAGCCTTGCCTTCTTGTCTTTTGGATTCTTCACTACCCTTTTCTACATTGAGACACTCGTATCAAGTAGGTATTGCCAGTGGTGTGTTAGGGGGCATGGTTCCAGACAGAAAAAGAAAACTTTATTCTACTTTCACTACCAAAATCGCTTCAGATGCATTCACCGCCTTCTTAGATTAGAAATTGGGTATTGATGTGTACAATGTGTAGTTGAATGTAATAACCATATCCATATGATTATTCTTTACATCACTCATTTGGAAGAAGGTTGAATGGTTATTTAAAAAAGAAATATAGAAGCTTATGTTCATTTATCTCTTTATCTTAAGATATACGTTGTTTCTTTTGAAGATGGGCTTATGAAACTAATTATGAAAAGAAATGTCACATGAATCATTCATTTAAATTGATTAATTTTTAAATGACTAATTTCAGCTTGATATAGAAGTCTGTATTGACATTATTGTTATTTATAAGAAGATAGATTGTTTTATTATTAACACTATCAGTTTCATTGAAAATTACCAGGGATACAAAACATGGCACTATGCTTCATTTACTCTGCATTAAAGCCATTGTCACTCAAAAGTGTGGCATGATCATAACTGACACTTAGTTAATATGAACAGGTATTATGAAGAAAACAAACTTTGACTAATTAAAGAACAAGTTCCTGGTATTCCAACTTAATTGTCAATTTTCAGACAAGTAATAAAGCATCCGAATTTATACTTTTCAGATTTTCAAATTTACCTTTATGGATTGATGTTACTTTTGCCATCTGCTCAATGATGTATCCTTCTGACAGGACTAATCTGTAATCTTTAGGCGTTTTTGTGTCTCTTTGGTGATGGTTTTAAAGGTGTATATTTTGGGCTGTTTTTATAATTATTCTTTACCTGCGAAGAGAAGACTTTACTTTCGGTTTAATGTTCTAGACATGATATGTCTAAAAATAGATGAGTTGATTTGAAACATCATTTTGAGTTGAATTTAAACAATGTGTATGAAATAAAGAAGAATGAAACCCTAGAAATATGAAATTGGTTTCAAAGATGTTTTGGTATTTACAGACTGTCAGCATCTGTGTTTGTCCATTTCCATGGCAACCTTTCTTGAAAGAATGCCAATTCAGAATTTTATATCTCTTGTAAAATTCCAGCCCACAATGTTTTAATGGCAAACTTGTACAAAATGTTTCTTAACTCTGAATTCTATTGATATGCGACATTTTGTCCTTCAACTTTAATCGGTTTTGTTTGAACATTGATAAGCTAGCTGGCCGAGTCTCAGAAAACTATTCCAAATGTTTAAAGGCAGCCATATTGAATAGATTATGAATTAATAACCCTAATTATTTGAGTAAACAATTGGTATAATATTGAGATAATTATTTCTATTATAATTGATAGTATTCATTATAATTACTTTAAGTTGCTTATTATTTTAGAGATTGGGGTATTTAAAACTAATTTGCCTATTTTTTTCAAATAAATTATATTACATGTTTAAAAGTTCAAGAAAATAAGGAAATTTTAATTGGGTTTTGAAGTATTTCATTTCAAACCTGTGTGAAAATTTAAAAATTCTTGTCATTAGAATTGGTAGGCCTAATTGTATGGGTATGATAGTTGTAAGAGATCATGCGATACTTTTTGTGTCACTCTCTGCTTGTGATTTTCAAGTCACATTGTGGTTTAATTTGGTATTTACTTTTGGCACACTCATCTGTGGAATTCTTCTTGATGAAGTTGAATTTAGTCCATGTAGACACCTAGATGTAAACATTTATGACACTGAATAATAGCCAAATTCAATAAAAAATATTCACTGTACAGTCTGACAAGTAGCTCAAAGCAAAGCAGTTGCCCCCTGGAATGCTAATTTTGCAGACTGAACACCAATCTCTTGAGTCCGTTTTAAGAATCACTCTAAGACCACCATTTCAAGGTGAGCCCGAATGGGAAGGAAACCGTCTCGTTGTTTACAAAATTCATCACTTCTTTCTGAGAACCATTCTAAGGACTATTCTGAGAACTATTCTGAGAACTATTCTGAAAGTCATTCTGAGAACCATTCTGAGAATCATTTTGAGAACTGTTCTGAGATCTATTCTGAGGACTATTCTGAAAGTCATTCTGAGAACCATTCTGAGAATCATTCTGAGAACCATTCTGAGGACTATTCTGAGAACTATTCTGAAAGTCATTCTGAGAACCATTCTGAGAATCATTCTGAGAACTGTTCTGAGATCTATTCTGAGAACGGTTAAATGTTCTAATGTTGAAGTATTAAACATGCGAATCTTTAAAATAGGTCTTACTGCAGGTAACTCTGGTTGGCTGAACTTGTTAAGTTAGAATGCTTGTTTGCA
Source organism: Lottia gigantea (assembly GCF_000327385.1). Lineage (NCBI taxonomy): Eukaryota > Metazoa > Mollusca > Gastropoda > Lottiidae > Lottia > Lottia gigantea. Next base: position 249,866 of record NW_008707617.1, on the reverse strand, counting down.
AGTAAAGTTGTTCTTTGTCCAGCAACATATCAAAACTGGTGCAAAGGATCCCTGGAAAATTAAACTGTTACGTTCTTCTCATCAATATGAATATATATTTTTTTTGGATGTCTATCTCAGAGTTTATATTTTGAGAACTTGAGAATTTTGAATTTTAGTAAAGTAATTAGAAGTGTTTTGCAGGTATATGAGATGTTCAGGTGCACATATTTTACTTCGAAACATATATTTTGAAAGTTAAATAAATTATCAAATTTCATGCATGGATTAGTAAGGAATGGTGTGATATTAGTTCTGAAAATGTTTTTAAAGACTAGAATCAATGTTTTCTTAAAGTATTTATGACGTTGCTGGGAAACATTTATATCTTGCAATTTTTTAATATAAATAATATGTTTATTTTCAGTTTCAATTTGTTTTATCACTTTAAAGGGATATAGTTATCAAAATATTTGATTTACCAGACTGCTGGCACAAAATGTCAACTATCCTTATCACTTTTCAGAATTAAAATCCAATGTTTGGTTCTGCAACAAGTTGATAAAAATATACTTGTTGTCACTGATCAACTGAACAAGAATGTTAATGGCACCCTGGAAGTGCTACATTATAATGATGATTCACATAAACTCTTACAAGAAAATGTATTTTGAAATTGTATGTGTGCTTGATCACCAATTTAGTCCCAAGTGCTTCTTTTTGGAAAAAAAGTGTTGCTTTTCATTGCTTGACTGCATTTTTGAATGGCACATTTCAGATGCCCAATTATGTTCCGTAATTTAACAGTGTACAATGGTAACACTTGACTTAAGAAACCAACTTCAAATATTAATAAATTATAGAGCTGATTTGATTAATTGATGCAAAGCAGCACTGGAGACAAAATAGAGAAAAGAAACCCTGTCATGTTGTCAGCTATGTCTATTCACCAAAAGTATTTTTAGGTTTTAGCACACTTTCGTTAAAATTCAGATAATAACAGATTCCAAGTTAGTCGACAGGAAAGAGTTAAAAAATGATAAAAAAAATAAACAAAAAAACAAATTTGTGTATTATCTTGTCATGTTAATCTAGAGCTTTGATTTAGTCACTGAAAATATCATATTTCCCTCATTATACCTTGACTAGTATTCTTGTTTATACCCACTGCAAAATATATTACAAAGTGTGCCATAGACTCTTAACAGTTTTTATCAATCGTGTGCCATCTTAGTACTCACATGTGCATATAATTATCTCACTGTTAAGCCCATTGAGCTTTCAAAATTTCTATCTTGTCAAAAGACCCATACCTTTCTTCATAAATATTAGAAATAATTCATAGTATTTTCTCTCAGGGAGGAATTTAGATTTCTTTTTGCCTGGAATGAAAGTTAGGTAGTAATTGAAAAATTTCTTGTACAAACAACTATTTTCTTTATATCTATGATAATTATAACGTTCAAGTCAGGTAGATTTTTATTTCGAATATTTTGTGTACCTTGCCAAAAAATCAGGTCCTTTTGATTAAGGTTTAAGTTATTGGAATTTAAAGCACCATCCATGTAATTTTACATTTTTAAAACAAATAACTTTAGACATCTTGACTATATCTGATCATGGGGGTTGCTATAAGAAACTGGTATACACCTGCAATTGACAAAATTGCCTTTAGTCATGTGTCCAATGGGTCCAGGACATCAAAAAACTCACTGCAAACAGTTTTGGCTTTCATGTCACCATAATTCTATGAAATATAACCAAATATATTTATATTTTCCCTTGATTTGGTAAAATAATAAAACAAAGTTTACAAATTTAGTCCTGATATTGCTACAAATATGTTTTAATTGCAAAAGTTATGTGGGTTTTACCATGTCCTGAGGAATAATGATTAAAGGATCAAAACCTCCCTTCTCTGAAATCAAACATTTGGCAGTGCAGAAGAAGATTTAGTGCGGCTCTGCATGGTTAGATTATCTCCTTCTCTCATTCACATCATCTAAATATTTCCTATAACCAAAAGCACTGGTCATCTAGTTGTGAAATGAGTTTTCAATAGACCTATTCTTATTTCAGAATTGCTTGCAGTGGTGCAACAGAGATCTCCAGCTAGGCTGAACTAACATATCTATTGGTGAGTTAAAGTTTGTTTCATATTCAAATTCTGTAAGGAAAAAATCTCCTGCTCCTTGAGAACATAAAAAGACAATGAAATAAAGCATGAAAAAACTTCCTAAATGAAAATGTTCTCAATAATATACACAAAGGTATAATGACTATCTTTTAGCTAGTTAAAAATTGTGGTCACCATTGCAAAAATTGAAATTAGGTGGCAAAGATAAGATTGTTATATGAATTAATGTGGTAGCCAGACTTAGATGATGTCTCAGAAAGAGATTGGAAGGTGTTAATTTCTCACCTTGCTTTACTACTAATATTATTATATTTTATCTCAATGATCAAAATTGAGCTGGATTGGATGAATGACAGCAGGTCAGATTGTCTTTTCACACGTTTTTTATTAGACATGAGAAATAAGATCAAAGTTTACTCGAACTGACCAGTTCTCCAGACAGACTCCAGACAAATACCCTTCAATTATTCTTCTGTCTCCTTTCTTTTCCACTCCATTTTTATTGGAAATATTAATAAATAATATCGTTTTAAAATCCATAGAAAAGGTTATACTTATAGAAGTTGCTAAGTTTCAAATTTAAGAGGTTGTTTTCTTGTGTCGACTTCATAAGACTCAGCTAGAACTAATTTGAGAAACTTCCATGATGTCGTTGTGTTAAGGTAGAAAGAGTCAAAGTTTCATTGTGGCTGCTTGTGTTGACACTTACCAAAAATGATTCGGCTGAATTAGCTTTGGATACCTAATCCTCACCAGAGTAGCTATGCTTTGAAACGATCAACTTTCCAAATGAGTTAGCAAAATTAACAAAAGAATGTACCTAAGAAAAACACATTGCAAAACAGAACTTTCCAAAAAGTCCCAGATGTCAAGTCCCAACTTTCTTTTGCTCCTGGTTAGATTATTCCAGGAACAAAGTAGCATGGAACTCAAAGCTTCGGGTCAGAATTTACCTGTTATAGCCTCTTGGCCGAGCATACAGATGTAAAAACCTAAAGAAATTCTTCAAAGGATAAAACACAATATCTCTCAGCAGGACATTTAATTATTTTATTCTTAGAAGAATTAATAAAAAAAATCATTAAAAATCACAAAAAAGTTGAAAATGTTGAAAGCAAAGCATGTAATCCTCGTAATTCTATTAGTAAATTATTTAATTTTACGCATTCCCTCACAAAATGGTACTGTGTAGTTATTCTTTTAACTCGATGCATTAAATGGAATTCTAATCATGATCTGACGATGAAAAGATTGATTTTTGTGAAAATTTAATCTTGGGTCTTCCAATAAACGACCATATTTATTATCAAAGGACTGTAATTTTATTAATTCAATACGCGGCCTAAAGACTCTGTTTGTTTCAATAGCTGACGGACATCTTTTCGTTTAGGCAAAGTCTACAGACAGCGTAATAATGAATATATTGATTTTCATGATTTTCATTATTTTTAATGGGAATTCTTCTATATACGGCCTGATAGCCATGTCAATTTGACCGATTTTATTTTAGGTTTATTAAAATTAAAAAGAGCAAATTTCCTATTAAATCTTTCATATGTCTTCTGTACAAAGTGAAATCGATAATTGTTTAGAATATATGAGTTTGAAATATGGACAGGAAAATATGATTGGTACAGAATGCTAATTCAGTGAAGCTTTATTAAAATAAAACTGAATAATTGATCAAAATTCATGGATGGCTACAATGTAAGGTTTTTAATATAATTTTTAGATCTTATGTTTTCAAGGGTTATAAGAGTCTCTTGATATTAAACCCTTGAACCAACAAGCTGCTAATTTCATCACTTATGTGATTGGTAGAAGATGACATCTGTGTTGGACTAATGCAAAGATGAATTATAGACCCTACCTGTTTAAATTACTTTTAGGTTTGGGTAAATCAAGAAAGTAAACTTTTTAGTAATTCATAATTTTTTTGTATTTCTGAACATAAGGAACATAAATACTACATTGGAACATAAGGACATAGAATGATTATATTAATGTTAGGACCTAATATAACATAACATACTTCAAAAAACTGAACATAAAAAACTAAAGCAACTTCTGAACTAAGGAAGATCTGGAATTGCTGAGCTTGAGGTCATACCATATCTATAAGAATTTCTGCACATAACTCTGGACAATGATGTACATCGAAATAAAAATAAGAAATTCCTAGTTTGAGGGTTTTTTTGAAGGAATTATGCCCTATTCCTACATTTCTAGCTCTTCTGAAGACTTTTTACATATATTCAAGACCCAAATTATCCCCCTAAAACGGTGAATCTTTAATACAAAGACAGAAGGAATTTCTGAACTTATCATGAACTGTAATGATGCTAAGGAGCAGACAATGAAAGTGAATTTATCTCGAGAAAATGAAAACAAAGAAGCAATTAGAGGCATTTTGTAGCTTGAAGGAACTGATTGATACTTATAAATTGATTGTAAAGTACATACACCAACTTGTTTTCTATTTACTTTCTAAACAATTATAATTGAAACTGGCCATATATCAATACATAATCAATCGATTTACAGTCAAATTTACTTCAACTCTATTGTCCAGTGGAAACAATTCATTGAAAAGGTGATCACCTACTAAAATTGCTTTGAAGTTCACAAAATCTATTTTTTGAAAATTGATTTGACATCCTACTGTAAAAAGAAATAAAAATGTGGATTTATAGTTTAAAGTGGGTGGAATGAAATGTCCCAAGGCCCTGAGTGATTGTATCATACAAAAGATCTAGTTTACGTTAATCTGCTGGAAAAGGCTGGTCTCTACAACCATTCCTCAAAAGATACCTAGTTTATCTCACAAAAGTTTAAATTTCTATGGATCTGAAGGCATCCTAAGATAAAGACTGAGATCTAAGCCCAAGCTGAGAATTACACGTTGCAAAATTCTAAGTTGTGGTTTGCGTTATGATTTGAAATGGAGGCAGCATCTTCTTTTGCCTTTATGCCCGTGTAGCCTGTATTGTTTTATGGTTTGTGATGTAGAGTACTTTTGGTCCAACATCCAGTACAATTACACAAGATTTTATTCCTGTCTTGTACATCAAGAAATTCAACTGCATTCTGTCGTTGTTTCAAATGTATAATAATATATATTTAATGAAAAATAAATCTATTATTAAATCAAATTTACTCTTTCATCCGTTTCCTATCGACTTGTGAAAATGTGATGTAAATTTAATGATTTTGGTGGAAGGTTGTTTTGTTCAAGAGTTATATAATGATTATTAGCTGATTATTCAATGAGGGATTTAAGCATGTTAATTTTGACTAATTACACTCTTAATGACCAGAAAATAATGGGAAAGTTATGTAATCAACTTGATATTATTAAAACTTGTTCATTTTCAACTGGTTGTCTACAAGGTGGCATACTTATTTAAAATCTGGCTTTCATTAAAGCCACACTCCCAGTTTTTCTATAATTAATGTCAATGTATAGCTAGATTAAAAGATAGGCTTTAAGATGAACAGAAGTCTATGCTAATGACTTCATGGGGTTACATCAAAATTAACCCACAAAGAATTTCCAGTTTGATCATTTCCTTTGTATCTTTATGTGACTTGTACAGTTTATGATTGACTATGTATGAGCAGGAAAGAAAATTAGGCATAAAGGGACTGTTTCTTTGACAAATGTAGAGTCTACATGTAGAAGAGTATTTTTAGCAAAAAGATAAATCAAATACCTATTTTTCTTTTCAAAAAATATATTGAATATGTTCTGTTTACAAGGTTTATTTCAAATTGAAATTTTCAGACCATCACTCTTTAAGATTTCTAATAGTTGACTAAATAAGGAATGTTCAATTACCATGTTGATAAGTATGATTATAGTCATTTTCTCCTCTTATACTAGAGAGTATTTTATCTACTTGAAATTTTGAATATTGACCATATTTAACAGATACCTAGTTGATTGTATTAATATCATATTTATTGGATTATTTGGTTGCCACGGTTACCAATTTGAGTTTTGTTTGATTATTGATATTGCTGCCTGCTGATAATTGAAAAATTCATTAATTTGAAATTGATTTTGTGAATTTGATCTGGTAAAGTTGATATGGCTGTCATTGGCGTTGAAATTGAAATCAAATATTTAAATCTGTTTTTTGGTCTTAGTAACTCTACTCTACTGTCTTCTGTCTCAGATTCGCTAGTTTTTGATGGAAAAAGGGGACTTGGACTGTCAGGTCTAATGTTTGTATTTGACACACAATTCGATAAAATAATCTAATTGTTAAAATTTGAAAAAGGATTTAAAGTAGAGTTTGTTTTGCATGATAAATACATTTTCCTCTCACATCACCTAATTGTTTTAGCTTGGTTGCATCCTTAGGTGGTCTATTAACAAAATTGTCAAATGTATATGTATTTTATCTTTGTCATCTAATGGACCAAATTGTAACTTCAAACTTATCAATCTTGTTTCCCTGGACAGTGATACAGCAATACGAATTAGAGAGGCTGATGTTGAAGGACTTACTGCTCTGCATGTGAAGCTCCCTTCTTTTTTTGGAGAGGAATGGAGGCAAATTCGTGCTACTCTTTGGTCAAATTTACCACCATCAAACACTGCATGATCTTAGACGGGAATTGAAATAACAAATTCCATTTTGTTCATTCTTGATAGCTCCCTACAACCAGATTTATCTGCAGCAAGTGGTATAAAGATAATGTAAAGTTTGACCTTGTATATGTGATATAAATTGATCTGATAGGAAGAATTGTTATGTCCAATATAATATGTTATGATGTATTATGATAGTCTTTGATTTTGTTTCCTCCATACTCCAATATTAGGCCATACAAATTACATACATGTTTTATTCCAAAGGAGATTTCTTGGATCATTTCCTAACCAGGTTGTGACACCATTATTGTACAGGTAATGTTACTTGTTACTGGTTGTCTGACTGAGATATGAGGCATCACACAAGAATGGTTCAAAAAGAATAGAAAGGTTCTTAAAAAAGGAAATCCTGCTATTTATAAGACTAAAGCTTATATCTACCACTCTCTGGTTTGAAATTGTGTTTGGTGATTAATAATTTGCAGGTTAGTGTAGAGCAAGGTGTTCAAAAGGAAATATTTTTAATATCTCTTCTTGAAAAACTTTTAATTTGTGTACAGTACAAATGCAGAGTTTTGTGCACTACTGATTGGTTTTACTTCAGTATTGTAATAGGTTTAGAATGATCTTGCTCATAAAATTCAAAATCTCCACATTTATTGAACCAAAACAAGTGAGCAGATAACCATTCATGTCAGTTATGGTAAAGAAAAGCTGAAAATAAATTGGAACTGGCCTGTCTTACTAGGATCAATATATAGCATCTGGATTTTTCAACTGTTTAAACACATTCCACCCTGTATCAATCAATAGAAATGTTTCTAGATAGTTTGAAATTCAAGATTGAACCAATATTCATAATGATGTCAGTTCCACACCAAATTTTCTCATTTTGATAATTGGACAGTGGTCAGATATAGCTTATTTATTAAACTCCTTTCCAATTTCTAAAGATTGGAATTTATTTTTAGTAATTGAGTTTCAATACTGGTTGTGGTCATCTCAAATCTATTTTTGGAATGAGTCTTTAAATCAATGAAAACATGAGTAAACATGAAAATATTGGTATGAAGTATCATCAAGAGAGAACTGGTAGGATGTGATGTATATAATAATGGTATGAAGTATCATCAAGAGAGAAGTGATATGATGTGATGTCTATGTAATAATGGTATGAAGTATAATCAAGGGAGAACTGGTAGGATGTGATGTCTATATAATAATGGTATGAAGTATCATCAAGTGTGAAGTGATATGATGTGATGCCTATGTAATAATGGTATGAAGTATCATCAAGGGAGAACTGGTAGGATGTGATGTCTATATAATAATGGTATGAAGTATCATCAAGAAAGACGTGATATGATGTGATGTGATGTCTATATAGTAATGGTATGAAGTATCATCAAGAGAGAAGTGATATGATGTGATGTGATGTCTATATAATAATGGTATGAAGTATCATCAAGAGAGAACTGGTAGAATGTGATGTCTATATAATATTAGTATGAAGTATCATCAAGAGAGAAGTGATATGATGTGATGTCTATATAATAATGGTATGAAGTATCATCAAGAGAGAAGTGATATGATGTGATGTCTATATAATAATGGTATGAAGTATCATCAAGAGAGAAGTGATATGATGTGATGTCTATATAATAATGGTATGAAGTATCATCAAGAGAGAAGTGATATGATGTCTATATAATAATGGTATGAAATATGATCAAGGGAGAACTGGTATGATGTGATGTCTATATAATAATGGTATGAAATATGATCAAGGGAGAAATGGTATAATGTCACATCTATAGAATATTGGTATGAAGTATCATCAAGAGAGAAGTGATATGATGTGATGTCTATATAATAATGGTATGAAGTATTTTCAAGGGAGAACTAGTATGGTGTGATGACTAGAATGTCAAGAAGAGAATATCTATAATGCCCTGTCCGAAGATATGGTTATGATCATGTTCATCTCTCATGGACCTTAGTGTCCTTCGGTGTGCTCATCAACAATTCACCTGTCGTTGACTTGCACTCAAAACAAGTGAATTGCACAAGTTCGATCCTAGCATCTCTTAATGCAGAAGTATGTGGTTTGTTTCCAGTTCTGTTTGCTATTATGACCCATCCCTCAACAAGATCACTTGATTTGAAATGTCAATAGAATTATTTTAAACCTTTTGTCATACCAGATAAATATCATTCAACTTCTACTCCTTTATTTTTCAGGTATGATTAAAGTATTTGCTATATTTATAGATTATAAAGAGTGTTTAATAAAGACTTTAATGATGTGATTAGAGTAACTAATTAATCCAGTCCTGTGTCTTCCACCTGTCTCTCATTCTCATTAATTATCAACCTCCAGGTGACTGTCAAACTTTGTTTACATTACCATGGCAACCACTCATTGTGTTTTATGCCTCCCATCACAATCCTTTTAATCAAAATAAAAAAAAATTGAAACTGCAGATTTAATTTCATTGATTACAATATTGAAATGAAATAAAAACTCAAAATAGAAATTGTTAAACTTAAAAATTGAAAAGTTTTTGAATGTGAATTAATCAAATTGATTTTGTTATTGTTCTAAATTTGAAACTTTCAAAGTTGCCTGTAATGGTGATGCTTTATTTTGGGCATTTAAAAATTCTAAAATCATTTTCTGAGTATTCAGTATAAGTACTTAAATGAATTATACCTACATTAGTGTAATTGTTTAAGGCCTATTGAGAAAATTTCTGATCTTTTAAGTTTCATTAAGAGTATTGAAAAACCAAATTGCATCTATCTGTAATTAAAAAAAAAGCTTGTTCCAATATGACAAAATGGTTTTGCTGAGGTTAGGCAACATGACAATGAAAATTGTCTCATTATATATAAACTCTATTATGTAATTAGGTTTAATTAAAATTCCTTTGTTATTCTTTCAAAATTAAATGTCACACTTGTAAATAGGAGAAAATCATCACCTTTGGTAATGACCTATTGTTTTGTTCTTTAATTTATTCTAAAATCACACGTAAATTGGGAAAAACATCTGAAGTATTTCTCTGTGTGACAAACTCCTTTGTATTGCTATTACAATTTATGACATAAAATACCATATAGAATTACATAACCCTGCAATTACTTGTACTAATTGGAGGTCGTCTTTGTATTGAATTGAAAGATTTTAATTGAAAAGCGTGGATTTGTGGTGGATTAACAGACGTTGGCCTGTGATTTGTCATGTGATTGTTTGATTTTCACGTCTGCCTCTCAATTACCAAGTCCTTCTCTAGATACAATGTCCAGATTTCAACTTAATTATACCATTTGTCTAATTGGAGGAAATTGTGTTGTACTTAATGGCTGTATTGGTAAATTATTTTGCTGGGTATTCTAAGATTACACTAGTTCAGAAATTTAAACCTGATCCTTTAAAAATGTTGTACGCATTCTCTGAGCTATTATTACCACTAAGCCATTATTTTTTCCTTTAATCTTCAGCTTTGGGGTGGTGTTATCCATCTTTCCCTTCGGGTCAGAAAAAGCATATTTTCACTACTGTCAAATATACAGATTTTAAACTTGATTTCTAAAATTGCAAACCCTCGATAATGCCTTTGTCGTAGATGAATACTGCATCATATGTTATTAGAAGTATTACCACCTTCAAGGAAAATCAGAAATGAAACAGAAGTTTCCTTTTTCTTCCTCGAAAAGTGAGGATTGACCACATAGCCTTTATTTATTATCTCTTTGAAATGACTAAATGTTAGAATCTTCTATTCAAGGTTCTTTTGTGCAATCCTTAAACATTCATGGCATACAAAAATCACAAAACATTCACTAAAAATCTTATAATTACTTTGTCTTAGAATGTCATGTCAGTAAAAGTTTACGTGACCATAGATCAAAGATCAAGTCTTTCATGGAATGGACACCATTCTGATTGGTACATGTATATATTTCACAGAATTAAAACTACAAAATTAGATTATCTTTCAAAGAAAATCATTTTTCTAAACTTGACATTTCTTCATTAAGACAGGCAAAGTCTTGACCGGTTATATTTAATAAGTTTTCTGTAATGGATTTCTCTCTTATTTTTTCATTCGTCTGGCTTTAATGTTTAAATCAACAAATGACCTTAATTATCTTCTTTTGTTTCTTGCCAATCCAGCCGGGTCTGACCAGTTAAATATATACCGAGATAGCGTTTAATTTCAACTAGTTTATTAGCTGGCCACCATCTTTTTACTTCCTTCAAATATCAAATAAATCGTAGAATCTACATTTAAAAGGTCACAAGGTGAATGTTGAACTTATTTTATCAAAGTTCTGACGTAAGCTTGATATTTTCTCCTGCTATCCATACCTTGAAGCCTTTCGAGAAAATAACTTTGAAAAGCTGGTTACCATCAGACTCAAATACCAGAATATTATTGTTTCACTTTTAAAAACCTTTTCTAAGATAAATAAATCTTTTGAATTCTTCAAAGAAAGATGGCGCGATTGATTTGTTGTTTTTACCTTTAAGCCTCGGCAAAAAGTACCAACATTCTGAAAATTTATTCATTTTCTGACATTCGGTTGGGTTTTATATGTTTCATACTTTACATAGTTTAACAATGAATTTTACAACATGCCGAGCCAAAAAATTTGTGAAACTGAAACGAGATCTGTGTTTATAATAACTAAATAAACAAATATTGACTTTATTCTAGAAACATCTAAATCTTTAATATAACATTACACTATACTGATGAAAATTAATTGCAGATTTTGAAGACATTGACTTTTTAATATGCAAGAAATCTATTTACTTCATGAATACATGTATATCCTTTATAGCTAAGTTAAGTCAAGTCTTTAGCTTTGGGCCTGTCATAGATAGAGACAACCTTCTTAATTTGCTAACTGGTATCCCCTGTCAATGATGCACATTTAGATAGCTGAAGAGGTCCCTTGTGCTTAAGGCTGTGTACGTTCACCATCAACAGTTGGAAACAAGTACTGGTAGTGACATGGAAAAGAAGCCTCTTTTCTAGTAAAATTTATTTCATTGCCCAATCCTTAGTTTTGCTAAAGATAGGATGGGATCATTTAATATCAAAGTCATGTGTTTCTGAGATATTGATAAGGTTGATGTTAATATCTTAGTGAACGAACGGGGTGCTTCAACAGCTTTTCTTTTTAAAGGTCATTCTGAAGGTCAGATCTGGAAATTCAAAATTGCCCTCAAGGTCAGGTTCCATCTTGTGAGTTTCATTTCTTCAACTCCATCTGGATTAAAATGATTATTGCAAAATTGATGTTGCTGTGAAGGTTGTCATGAGCACTTTCTAGAAACCAGGTATCACATAGGGATTAGGTTTGTTCATTCAGCTTATTCTTTGAGAGTTTTTTTTGGGCATTTTTTTTCATGCCATTTTATCATAGTACATGTATATCATTTCGTGATGGTATGTGACAAAATGCTACCTACACTAGAGAACATTAGTGGTTTTAGTATGATGGTAGTTTTTAGTACTCCCACAACAAAAAAATAAATAGAGTGAAGTTAATATTTAGATTGGATGGGAGCCAGTAGAAATATATTTATCAGATCATAATACAATAGATGAACAAAAGATGAAATTTAAGAGAATATTTTAACATCTGTAAAACTGTGTTTTGTTTTTTTAACTCAGTCAAAATCTTAACTCTACATCTTGACTGTCATATCAAGACTTTCTATCTTACATTTTCTTTCTTATAACAATAGAAACTCAACTTTTATGCAATAAATATTTTTTGTTATATTATTAAATTTGCATCGCCTTAAAAGTCTAATAGATACTAGGATATGACAGGATATATACAGGGGTGTATCTAGGAAATGCCTAAGGAAGGGGCCAAAAATGAGGTGTCTCTCTGATACAAGGGTCAAAGCTTCTCAGATTTCAAATGGCCTGAGATAAATTTTGAGCGTTTAGAGGGTTAATTTTCACTTCTAAATCAGACCGGACGGAGATGCCATGGCCCAATTGCCCTTCCCCTAAATATGCTACTGTATGTTTATGATAATAACAAGTGCTGTTCAAAATGAGGGTGATAACTTTTACATACCTTAGACAGACCTGTATCCAAACTTGCCCAAATATGCACTCTTTTGTTCTTGTTGCTAAATGCTTTGTTGGTTGGATAGGTAACTACATTGTATATAATCATAAAATAAAATAGACTAAGTAGATCAAAATGAAATGTAGTTTTAGTCAAACTTTTTTTTATACCTTATTAGGTTGATGCCATGCAGTGTGCAATGATATTTTTCTTTTCTGACTTGGATTGGGTTTTTGGCACTATCTGGCATTGAACCTCTATGCAAGAATACAACTTGCTGTGCCATCATAGCAGAGACTACTTACAGCCATCTCTCCTGGGTTAATAAGTTAATAAATAATTATAGACAAACTGCATATCTAATTCATCTTTTAAAAAGTCATAAAGGGCAACTAATTATTGACCTCGCTCATCTCTGACATATCAAATTACTGGACCAAACCAATTTAAATTTCATTAAAAAGTTGAAGGCATGATAGTACATGTATATGTAAATCTCATATTTTAGTATTCTTACATTGTTATGAATGTATGCTTTAGGCTTGATTAGGCCTTGTGTTGGATTTTTAAAATATTTTTCCTTATAATTTCATGTTCAATTTATGTGTAGATATTTTTATCTGAGCAATTTTGAATAATAAGAGAGTTCAATGGTTGAGTAAAAAATGATAATCACTGTTAAATGACAAATACAATTTAATTCATCCATTTGAAAGAGAATTGTTTGGGTATAAAAAAAACACACATGGTTGTCATTGGGATCCCTTTCACCTTTAAATAATTGAAACTGTTAATATTTGAGTAGAGTGACAAGAGTTGAAGCTTAGATTTCTAAAGAATAGAAATGTTAAGGGCTTTGAGAAGAAGAAAGACACGGCTGTATGCATCGTTGACCACATAGTCTTGGATGTCCTTGATATGTTTTTAATATTTATTTCATAGACAATTACTTACTTCTTGGGGGTGTTTTTATTTTTAACAATCTTATTGTCCATACACTTCAATAGTAGAATCAGTAATTTCTTAATATTTGAATACTAAACAAAAGTCAGATAAATCGATTTCAATAGATGTTATTGAACAGTCGTTAAAATTCGCATGAAAAAAAACTTTGACCTTTCCCACACACCTTGTGGACTTCAAATTCAATGGGATTTAAATACATGAATAGATGTATGAAATTTTTTGAAATAAACAGCTTTTATGTTATAAATATATAAGTTCATTCAATGAAATAGAGTTATTCATATTTTATTACTTGTATTATCTTGTGGCTTGACCTTCAAAACAATTCAAATGATCATATTCTGTCAAAAATATATACTGTGTACCGATACATGTACTCTTAGATATATTATAGTCAGTGATTTTATGGTCATTCATTATGTACTTACCATCAAATAATAATAAACATGTTAATTATGTTAATCATTTCATCTCATTTCTTAACCCTCTCCATTTAGTAAAGAATTGCAATGTTAGTACATTATCTTCTGTTAAATACGGTAAAAGCAATAGTTCTGTTAAATCTTTTGCAAATAGCATCTGTGTTAAATTCGTTTCTCTATTACATGTAAATGGTTCCGTTGCTAGAGGTACATGTATTTCTGTCAGTAGTAATTAGTATTTCAGTAAATTCAGTCACAATTGTTATTTCTGTTAAATCAGTCACAATTGTTATTTCTGTCAATTAGTCACCAGTGGTATTTCTGTTAAATCAGTCACAATTGTTATTTCTGTTAAATCAGTCACAATTGTTATTTATGTTAATTAGTCACCAGTGGTATTTCTGTTAAATCAGTCACAATTGGTATTTCTGTTAAATCAGTCACAATTGTTATTTCTGTTAATTAGTCACCAGTGGTATTTCTGTTAAATCAGTCACCAATGTTATTTCTTTTAATTAGTCACCAGTGGTATTTCTGTTAAATCTGTCACAATTGTTATTTCTGTTAAATCAGTCACAATTGTTATTTATGTTAATTAGTCACCAGTGGTATTTCTGTTAAATCAGTCAAAATTTGTGTTTATGTTAATTAGTCACCAATGGTATTTATGTTATATCAGACACAATTTTATTTATGTTATATCTGTCACAATTGTTATTTATGTTATATCAGTCACAATTATAATTTCTGTTAAATCAGACACAAGTGATATTTCTGTAAATGCAATTAGTTGCTTGTATTATTTCTGTTAAATCAGTTTCATTTTTAAAACTGTTAAATACAGCTAATACAGATGAATTACTACATGCAACTTACATAACAGAAATAATACTTTCACTTATAAATTAGAATGCAATGGTGTCACATATGCAAATACCATTCAGACCTTACTTTAAAAATCTTAGAAATTGTTACCCTCATCAACAAGAACAGATTTAGAAATGTGACATGAAACTCCCTAGTTTAATGTCAAAGAAAAACTTGATTAGTATCTATAATTAAATCACTAATTTATAAAAATGACATTTCCTTGGTTGTCAATATGTCCAGTTCTGGTTCTGACCATAATGGACTGATGGCATGTCCTTTAGTGACATACTATATATAGCAATCTGTCTTACATTTCAGCCATATCTTTCAAATTGTGAATTATTTTCTGTCCAAATTCAACCTATGATTATTTTGGAGCTCTATAATACAATAATTGAGATAAATGATGCCAATTTGAAATGCCGATTTCTGAGCAACGCAAATAGAATTGTTAAAATATGAAATTAAAGATGAATTTGTGTAGAAAGGTCTGATTATTATTTCATTTTGATCGGAAATATTGAAATCTTTATGACATGTTTTGTCGTAAAAACTCCTCAAATGTTGTCGTTAGAGGTAAATTATGACTCAAGTTCTCCTGTTGGAAGCTCACATAATAATTGGACTTGAACATGCAAAGAGTTAAAATTGGATTGAATCTATACGTATGATTGTACAAATGATATATGGTCGCTCGGTTTGTTCAATATTTAATGAATTACTAGGTGTCAATTGCACGAGGCTGTCAAAAAGACAAAACAAGTTGAAACGTTTGAAGAGGAATTATGGAGTGTTTGTCATTTTTCACTGTCTAAAATCTGTGTAGAGGTTTGACCATATTAGGAAGAAGAACCAATCATGTTATAAAGCAGATTGATTGAGCGAGTGGTTGTAATGTTTCTAATATTCTAAGATAAAAGGTCATTTCGAGTTTACTGCCAATCATTATGCCTTGATGTATTAAAACTTCATCCCATTCTGCTGTGGGCTGCTTGCTGATGTTTCTAGGCAACCATCTTTGAAATTTACATTCTTTACCTCTTGTGCTGCTATTGATATGACGTAGAGAGGGAGAATGGTCTTTGATAGTTTTTTTATGTCCGATATTTATTGAAATTTGTTCTGTGTTTTTAATAGAAAATCAATAGAAAGTTCAGTCCATAGAATGATAAAGTGGCTAGTGCCTATAATGATTAAATTGCATCGGACCTGACATACATACTATCACTGATTAGTTTGTCATTGTCATTTAATTTCCTTTTTATGTCTTGTTTTCAAATTTTTGTTAGTTCATTTATTCCCAGTGGACATTCTCCACAGGCTCTTCATTATATTTCTATCTAACGTAATTAGAAACTCTAACTTAGGGCCATACATTATACGTAGAGGCTAATATAAGAAGTTATATTAAAAATCATACATCACTAATTTGTATTTATTTGTTTTTACCCCTTGAAGCTTTGACGTGGTCCAAATCAAAATTAGAAAAAAATATTCTTGAAAAGCATTCATTACTGTAGGACATAATTAATTTCTTATTATAGTATTCTATATCAATCACCCTCCCTCTCTTAAACCCTTCAGTTATATACCATATTTTGGCATTTCCACGCACAATGCTTCAAGGTATTTCTTGCTGTTCATGTTCATTTCAATCAGGCTCTTTTTGATATTTTGAACTTTTACATATATATTTGAATAGTGGGTTAATAAATTTATGATACCAAAATTGATATTTTGTATTAAGGTGTGAATATAGGCTAGGCACGATGTCCAGAGCAAATTATATAGTGAAAAATAGAACAAAAGAATGCATAAGGTATGGGACTCAACAAACTTCTAGTCTTGTCTTTGATACTTTATAGATAATCTGGCATTTACACCCTCTGTCGTCTAGAATAGAATATTTTACGATCAAGAGTTGTTGCCCTTGAAATATTTTAAGTCATTATCGATAAGAATCAAAGCATTTACTGAAACAAAAAGATACAGCATACTGGTTGCAGGCTGTGAAGTGTTAAAAATCTCTAAAAACTTGAAAGAAATTCATTAAAATTTTGATGATTAATTTTTCATTTTCATTGTTTAAACTTGTCAAATGATCAATAGAATTGAGTGAAAATTAATCTGTTTGATAGCATGCAGAATTATTAATATTCACAACCCCATTTTTCATCTTTCGCTAACATCACATATGTAAATTAACGAAATATAAAAAAAGGAATCTCTGTAAATTCTGATCTGATTTATCTCGTCACTGTGTTATGTTTTTCTTGATAAAATTTCATAAAAAGATTATTTAATCATAATATATTGTTACAACGTGTCTTCCACAAAGACAAAGTTTTTTAATAATTTTTTTTTATCTTCAAAATCACTTATTGATATTGACGAACAAAGGAGAACTTTAATTCATTATTATTCAAAGGTTCACATTTGATGTTTCATTATCGAAGCAGTAACTCTGGTTTTTATATTTCATCTTGTGTGTCCAGGCCTGCCATAAAGAACTAAAATAAAACACGATTATTTTATGGCTATTGAATTTTATTTTATACCATACTTTTGAATTCATGGCATGGATATGCCGGCGAACTTTACTTCTTTAAGACTCTTTGATGGTGGAATCACTTGAAAGAAAATTGTCGTACATGAAAAAAGCTAAAATTTAATTATTTTTGTACGCTTATTGGATTGAGGTTTATTGTGCACTTGAACTTTGATGAATAATCTTTGAAGTTTGTCAGATTTGATTTTAACAGGCAGATTTGGAGAGTGTCGAGTGAATAATTAAACATTTCAATTGCACGCTGTGAAATAAATCCAATGAAAGTGAAATTCCTTTGACAGAAATATAATAATTTGTAATTAGAATTCTGTCATTTTATTGTAAGAAAGTCATTTTTATGGTAATTTTCTAATAGATATCTGATTAATATGCTGATTTTATCCAAAGACTTCTCTATCCATTTCTAAATAGCATTCATTCAGATCATCTTATCTAGTTTATTTCTGTGAGATTTTTACTCTGGTATTAACTTGTAATGGACATAAAAGTCCAATTAAAGTCATGTTTCTGTTACTTGTTAGAATGAACTTGATTCTTTATCGTTTGTTGGATTTATTTGAGTTTCAATAAAATTTACTTAAAAGTCATGCCTCTATGATAAATTTAAAGAACTGGCTTTAACATTAATACTGTTGGGATTTTTTGGAACAATTGAATCAACCCACTGCCATAAAAAGAAATGTTCATGGTTGTTCTGTTGAAGCTTATTGCAGATTGGATGAATTTTTATCACCAACTCTTCTGCAGTGCTTAACTTCTTTGGATTGACTACACAGTAAAAAATATCATTGATGCTTTCTTTATTTTCTGTTTAGGGAACTAACCTTCCATAGAGGTTTTTATTTCTGTAACACATGACATCCTTGCTGGTAATGACAAAATTGTAGTCATCTTTTGGAATATTCATATTTTGTTGTTGCTATACAACCTTCCCTTATAACAGTTGCTGGTATGCTGTAAGTTTTAGAAGTCATGTAACAAACAAGAATATATGTGTAATAAGCTTTAAGTTTTGGTTTACCGCAAAGGTAGTCTGAAGATGGCTTGCATCTCAAAACAGAGTTCGTTAAGTCTAAGCCCTTGTTTCAAATTAATTTATATACCAAAAAGAGTTGTTGCTGAAAAATTGATATAAATCCTTGTTTTAGTGGTTTCAATATTCCATAGCCCACTTTCTATGGATTCCAGCTGACTTTAAATTGGGCACATTTGATTTGACATTTAATTCTTAGATCTTTATTTATTTGCAATATAAATTACAATGACTTTCCAGTGGTTACAAAATATCAATAAATGAAATTATCAAAGAATTAAGTACAAAACAAATTGACTGAAACTTAATAGCCTGTATTATAAATGATAGCCAGAAAGAAAATTGTTGAAACAAAAACCCTTCCATAGAAAATCATTGATTTTCAAAAGAATTTCCATTATTTGGAGCTAATGGTTTTCCTGATTTGCATGCTAATACAGCAATCACTGTCAAATATATACATTTCTCTTATTTGCCTGCATGAATTAAGCGATCAGGGCCACAATGTGGTAAATTTGATATAATGACATAGTTATTTGAAGCCTTTACCCTTGACCGCCAATTGGCTGTCCAGGTTGCTATGGTAAACAATTAAATGAATAAGAAACCTTTCTAATGACACAGATTGAAATTAACAACATTTTTTTTGTTAAAGGCAAAAAAGAGAATTTTAATGTTTTGATAATCAAACACAATTATGATTAGCCTATTGTGAAACTCAATCTAACTGCACATTGATTTAGAAAGTGAATAAGTGGCCAAAAGAAAACATATCTGGTAAAAAAAAAAAGCAAAGCTGCAATGAATCAATATGTGTTTGATATTTGAAATCTTGGATAAAAGTTTACTTAATTATTTATTGATTTTCTCATTTTAATTCAATTCTCATCAACCACCTTTTATAATGTTATTTTGTTGTAGTTTGAATTAAAAGTGCTAAAAGCTGCATTCAAACTATGGTAACTGAAGTAAGATAATTGAAATCATACCATATCAATTGAGACAATAAGTTTCCCCCACAATATAATGAAAATTATCATATCACCATTCATTAGACTTCAATTAACAGACTAACATGGAGCTGTAATTAGTTGTGCTTTAACATTGGTAGGATGGTAAACTGGTCATGAAGAACCATGTACTGTCAATTAGAGAATGAAAAATCATATCACAAATAACCATGCTTTTCTTAAATAGATCATCATCCTTAAAAGTAACACTTTATGTCTGGCCCTAATAGTGCCATCTGTATATAATGTCAGGAATCGGTTGGGTTTAATTTGTTGGGCTAACCATCTATTTGCTTCTAAAAAGACGACATTATTTTAAAGATTGTAGATTGTTTATGATTAGTGGAAAAAAAGAAGTCTTTGAGTTTTTTTTGTTTTTTATTTTCTGCTTGAGCAAATTTCATGGCAAGTTGAGTTTAGTAGATAATAGGCACTCATTGAATCTGACTAAGCACACCATATATAATGAGTGAATAATTTAATACGATTTAGAAATTGTTAATTCAAACTCCAATTATCAATGGAATATTAAAATTGACTATCCCTTTTCATTTGTCTGGTTTTAATGCTCAATTCTTCTGGGTTTTCAAACAACTATATTGTTTCTCTTCACAGTTCCTGTTCTATCATTTGATTTCAATAACTTCATTTGTTTAATATTTCAACACCTTTCATTTTGGAGTGGAATTTATTTTTTCGAAAGTCCCTTTGTTTGGTCTCTTGGGTATAAACTGTTTGTGTGTTTCAAACAAAAAAACCCTGAGAGATGGGTGATTTGTACTGTTAAAGTCATACAACATTCATGAGATTTTCCCCTCTATGAAGTGTTTATCGGTATTTATAAAATTTAAATAGATAAAATTCAATTAAATTGGATGTCTTTCAACCGTTGTTTTTTCTGGTCTACAGGGAGTTGAGGAAGGGCTGATGTGAGGTTGTAAAGTTACTGAATATAAACAATTGTCTGGAATTACTAAATTACTAAATTTGTTCATCCAATTGAAACTATAGATACACCTGCTTTAATGTTATAAAAACTTAACTAAGCATATAGATTTTATATATATATTAGTAGAAGCTTCCAGATTATACAACTGTCACTCATGAAAAAATGGCATTAAAATTTGAATGTATGAAATAAGAAAAAGGACAACATCACAACAATAAATAACAAATTATTGTGTATTTTAAGTTAAAATCTGTCAACTTAGATGGCATTTAATAGAATGCTGCATATTCATGTATAAAGTAATGAAATGAATATAGTCTTTCTATCATTTGTTTGACATCTGATAGAGCTCAATCTCAGCCAACCAGAACACATTTAAAAATAAAAATCTGATGTAATTATAGATTCCATGCATATTTACATGATGAGCCTGTGTTCTCACTGAAAACGGATCTATATATTTCACTTCTGTCCTCATTCTAGGCTATACTAGGTCCTTCTTATGGAACCAATCGGGCCCCATTGTGAAAAGTATGCTATATTAGTAAATGAAAACTTTGTTATGAGTGAGGAACGAATGAAGTTACCCACAGTAGAAAATGAAACATTACATGTACAGCTTTAATTCAAATTGAACTTCACACTTCAAAATTATTCATGTCTGCAGTATAACAAATTTAATTGTTGTTTTCAGGGAAAACATGAGTGCCGCTAAAATGGTGGCTGATTCTACCCAATCAGACGAGCCAGCCACCAAGAAAAATAAAATTAATGTTAAGAAAAATAAGAAAGGCAAGAAGACTGCAGAGAAAAAGGTATTGTAGTCAAATTTCTGAATTTAATTCTGAAAATAGATGAGTTATTTAATTGGTTATTGATGTTTTGTGTCAAATTCTAATTAATATCATGTATCATTTCTCTCTAGAAATTTTTATTCTTCACAGCACACAAATCATCTGAAAATAACTTCACAAAACATATTTGAATGTAAATACATGGTTTAAATTGGATTATGCACAGAAATTCTCAAATGTTCTTATAAACCAGGCTGTGGCTTGAAAAAAATACAAGATTTGTTGGCAATTTTTACACATCTAATCATATTATCTATGATATGAATTTGTCAAAAATAAACATTTTGAAGTCTCAGTCGGACATGACTAACTAATTTCAGGCAATCAACAATTGGGTTGTAGGCCCTTGTCACAATTCTGAAAATATCTGGAAATCTCTATGGTGGTTAGTTTCCTCAACATTTCTAGTGAAGTTTAAGGTGTGGCCTTTAAAAAAGATTTGATCATTCTAATGAAACTCGTGTGCTATGATCCTTAGACAGTATATTCACCTTGCTAACTCGAGTATTAAAACTATATACAAGCATTTTCTCTACTATAAAGGAAAACCAGAAATAGAGTTTCTTTTGTTGTACCAATATTTTTGTTGCCCTACTGCCTGTGGCTCAGATGACCTCTGGCAGTATGACATCCTAGTACTATTGCATGAATATATATTTTTATACGTCATAAGTACTCAAATGACCCCAAATTTTGAAATGAAGTGGAGTTTGTGTCCAGGCTACAGAAGACAGGAACCATCATGTATTATGCAATGTGGAAAGTGTGCCAGAACAAATGCATTGATATACCCTTCTTTGATTTCTCTTTCTGTAAAAGACCTTTAATGTATATATGGTTGATAGCACCACATATGCCCTCAGATTATATTCCAATTAGAACTACTATTCATGCTCAAACCTACATCACTGACATGAGAAAAGCTGAAATAGTATAATTTCAGCCTGTGGATAATTGAATCTAGACCTACCAAGGCTTACAAAGAAGCATATGACACACCAAATCACCACTTGTGATAAAATTAGGCTGTGGTTTTAGCTCCTCTGAAAAGAGGAATTTGGTAACCTCTCAACAAGCCCAAAAGAGCACTGATTTTAAAAATTCTATTTCTTTGACCCTTTACTGAAGGAGAAACATACAGATGCTCTCGAGTTTGCAAACTTTAATGTAAATTGATGGAAATATTGGAGTGGTACTCTTCAAAGTTAACAATCTTTAAAAGTATTCAGCTAAAAAATATTAAGTGTTTTCAATTATGTTTTATATTAGATTGATGTATTAAAGGGTATATCTCTAGGTAGAATGTAGAGATGTCGTGATGGGACTCAAAATTGTGAAGTTTAGAAACACCAGTGGGAATGTAGCACAGTTCCATTTGCAGAATCAATTATTGTTTTATGCTGAAAATGAAAAAAAAATATATTATTATATAATTTATATAAATTAAATAAAAATACCAAACTAAATGTTTGCTAAAACTAATTGACACTTAAAATTTAAGTAAAACAAGTATATCATTTTGTTCATCTGTAAACAACATCTGAATGCATTGAAGCTCAAAAAGGGAAAGATGTTTACAACAAAAAAGGGAAAGATGTGTACAGAGATGATTTAATATAACTTTTTAGTCTGTTTAGGACACAAAACAAAACATTTTTCTCAAAATAGCCATTTATTGATGACAAATACATATATACATTTTAACACACTATTGTGTGGAATTTCCCTTTAATTGAAAAAAAGTGAAATTCTTAACCATATGCTAATCATTTATTTATACTTCACATATACTTAACTCAGCTTTCACTATGATAAATTATAATCAATTTGAAATTTAGATTTAACAAAATAGTCAGAACTAAGTTGATTTTACACTCGTTGAAAATAACAGATGTTTGCTGTAAAAACATACACAGTTCATATTCACATTCCATATATCAATTATTTCAATAAATTTATTGCCAAAACTTGTTTGATGAAAACTGTTTTAAGGTACATTTCAGTTTATTTAATATTCATTTCTTCTGTATATTACAATCGCCATACAAAAAATTTTGCAGATGTCCTAAAGAAATTTTTTTTTAGCTTCTTGCTTTGAGAATGGAGACAAGTGAATGTATATTGCAATCGCCATACAAAAAATTTTGCAGATGTCCTAAAGAAATTTTTTTTAAGCTTCTTGCTTTGAGAATGGAGACAAGTGAATTCTGTGAATTAGACCTATCTTTGCTAGCTTAGGGCCAAAGGTTAGATCCTTGCATTGGTTTGGATTGTACCATTTGAATTTTCAATCTGATTTCTTTCAATTAGACTAGGTAGGATGGTAATGGCACTTTTCACTCATTTCAAACTTTCAGAGAATGTTCTAATATTAATCTTTCCATTTTAGGAATTCAAAATTGGAAGAAAATTTAGTCAAGGCAGATTTGTAGTATATTCAATTATTTAAGTTTATATTTTCAGAATAAAAGGAAAGCAGCTAAAGAGGAACCTGTAGATCCTTACCTGGATCTTAGTAAAGAAGTCAGACCAATAGGTGATTACTGGAGGGAACCATCTGAAATGTTGGAGCAAATGTTTGATTCTGTACAAGGTTCCAGTTTAAACATGATATTGCCTGAAGTTTTAATGGTAAGATAATTTGAAGAATTTCAGGTGACTTAAGTATTGTATTTGTTAGCTGTGTCTTAATGAGGATGCATTCAAAAGTCAAGTAACCACAGTGTTTTTATGTTTACAATTACTGAATACAAAAGAGTGTCATTTTATCCCATGTTATTTATGTCATGTGATGGCTGTATACAAAAATATTTTATTTGAAATTCTAATTAGAATGCCTTTTGAACTCTGTATGAGTTAATTGCTTTGCATGCTGTTTATAGTGCTTTTGGCAATTAAAAAAAATATTGAAATTGTTCAGTTAACATTTCATTTCCAACAAAGTCCTCTAGGTGGGTTTCCTGAACAGACATAACAAAGATTTCAATTCAAATTGACTCAATAATGGAGAGACTTTCAAACAAAATATTATTCTATCCAGACCTCTCACTTCCTGAAAACTTTACCACCCTGAGATAGCGTCTGGTTGTTCTTGACTTAGAAAGGCCAATATATATATATAAACCAAAAATATATAATAATATATACAAGGATTTAACTAAAGTGAAGCTGTACTGATTTTCACAAAGTCACTAAATTTTTTCAAGAAGGAAGGGAATGTCATGAATTAAAGATTTCAAACTGGGGAGCATCCAACTCTCAGGATTAAAGCAGAATAATTTAAAGGGCTTATGATTGATGGTTTGTCAAATGCAGTAGAGCAACATTTTATGGTTGAGACAATCTTAAAAAATTTAAATCCCATTCAATAGGAATTTGAAAATCAAAGTCTCAAATATAATGGTCCCAGATTTATGAAATTTAACATCAGTCCTTCAAGGTGATAAATGTCAACAGCCATAGATGTCAATGACGGAATGTAACTGGTAATTTATTGTATGTGGCCTATAATGATATACTCAGTATTTTTACAAAGTGATAGATTAAGTCACAAATGATTAAAAAGGAAATGGTTTTTATTCATTTCAATTTGGTGTCTGAAAACATTCTATGAATATCAAATCTAAGCCAAGAGAATGACTTTTTTATGGTCCACAGACTTGGAATTCTAAAATAATAAAGGATACATTAAATGATTTTATTACGATGCCTCCGAGGTTTTTCCTTTGATACATTTGGAGAAAGACATGATCTAGATATTTAAAGTGTTTCAGTATTGATGCCATATTACCAGAATGAATTGAATGGTTGGTTAACAAACCATTTGGTTCAGATCTTTTTATGATTGTGTTTTGGTCATTTCTGTAATGACAAACAAACTATGATCTGATCTGGTAATTGTTTTTGATCATTGGTTAACTAATTTAACCACTGATTAGTCAACACATGCTGAATCTGAGTGTACATTGGTTGTTGGTTTTCAAATAAAACCAATGCTCGATACTGGTATCTGTTGATGATAATGTTTTGGTTATTGGTTTACCATACTATCTTTTAATGGTTGTGTTTTGGTTGTTGGTTTACAAGTACATTCATTCATACAAGCTTTTTATGATAGTATGTTGGTTGTTGGTTTACAAACTAAACCACTTCCTTTGTATCTGAAACCATATTCTAAAAATCTCTTATTTGCAAAACCTATAATTTCTATGGTTTTTCTTCCTAATTTGTCTCTGATATGTTTTTTTGGAAAGGGAAAACTTTCCTGTAGTATGTGAGTTTATGAGGAAAGAGTTTTACAAACCTGTGGCATAATAATAAAAGTACATTTAGATTTAATTATTGATCAGAAGCTTTAAATTCAGACACATTTCATAGGCTTCACAAGCATTAGACATTGACTTTGATTTTAAATGAAAATGCAGTTTCAGGTTTCA
Source organism: Lottia gigantea (assembly GCF_000327385.1). Taxonomy (NCBI): domain Eukaryota; kingdom Metazoa; phylum Mollusca; class Gastropoda; family Lottiidae; genus Lottia; species Lottia gigantea. Next base: position 223,939 of record NW_008707617.1, on the reverse strand, counting down.
AAAAAAAGACACTAGAAAAATACTTGATCTTTAACACTGAAAGGGTTTCTGGATATTTGGTAACACTTTGACCAATATTCAATAGGAGAGATCGGCCTTGATGTCATAGAGTTGGTTTGTGTATCACATGATGCACAACTTAAACAGTTGTAAGAGTGGTTTGTCCTACCAATTGTCCTGCTCAAGTCATGAATGTGTTCGATTATTAGCATTCCACGGCTAAGCCGATTTCCCCTATAGTCTCTGAAATATAAATTAAAAAATACTCTGTGATAGATATGGTTATGTAGGTGTTCTGTAATATTAAAGTCATTTGATTTCTGTTGAATAATATAGTCCATGCTCTGTAACTAAATTTGTATGCCCTTTAGCCCCTTTTACACAAGTTCCTTATATTGTGTATACCAGAGTGCAATCAAGTATTCTTATTGACATTCCACTAAAATTAAGCAGTCCACGATCTGTTCTCTTTGTATGTAAACAACAATGGCAAAAAACTTTAGTCTATTTTAGGACATGCACAGTAAATCTTTTTCTGAAATACGCCAAATTCATCAAATTGACCAATCTATCATGTCCATTCAGATCAGTAATACACGACCATCTCCTTAGGGCCAGAATAACCACAGTTCTCATAATGCTTACCTGTTAACATTAACACCATAGCGGTTACTCTTTAGATACTACAGATGAAGCTAAGTCAGTTAGATATTGGTCAATTGAAGATTGATATATTCTGGTCTAAAAGTTGGTTCATCTGGTTATAGTCATATGAATATTACAGTATTTATCTCAATTGACACACATCATATCTTTATTTGTATTTTTGTGGTGAATATTGTTTCTCAAGGTAGCTTAACGCGGTTTCCAGTCTGTTTTCACTAGCTATATTGAAGTGATTGAGTTTTTTATGTCTATATTTATCTTAGGATGTCTAGGTAATTATCCAAGTCTGACCCTGACCTGGCGTTTGTCAGCCCGATATTTTCCAATCTTGACCACGTCATCAATAATTTTGATAAAATTTTCATAAGGATATTGGTTTGGAAAGAGACAGACTTAAAAATTGATTAAGTGCCTTGTTGAGATGTGTGAAGTCTAATAAGAAATAAGAGAAGACGCACTGACTAAAGAAAACAAATGAATCATGTCACGAATTAGGATCCTGTCATTTTACGTTATTGCTGAATGGCTCAGATGAAATTTAATTTTCTCAAACACTGATTGGAAATGACAGAAATTCAACAGCTTGATACAGGCGGTTTATGGATAGGAAATCATTACTTCCAAATAGCAGCCAGATAACCAACCAAATTCCGCCATCATTAAGGCATGTTTTTACACAATTTTCCAAAGTGTTAAACCGTCATAATGAGATAAAAGTTTTGGTTATCCTTTTAAATACACTGGATAATAAATTCATGAACAGTGCAAATGAAATTAAAGTTGATCATATGAAATGTCTGGAGTAGTCTATTTTAAAGATAATACAGAGAGAGCAACAAGTTGTTATAGCATCAAAATTTTAAGGTATCTCTGGAAAAAATTGGCAATATTTTCAGAATCAGTTCTGGAAGCTTTCTTTCAATTTCCATCTCACAACCATTGAATTCTTCCAATTTTATCACTACTCATAAGAGTTTGATTTGTTTTATTTGAAAGATATCTTTGGACCCATAAAAATGGTTCTTATCAATTCCAATATTGAACTTTCAATTATTTCATTACATGCCTAAATTTAAGGTCAGATAGGGAGATTTTTGGCTGTGAAGTTCCTGGTCTGGTTTCAACCAGTCAGTTATGAAATTTACCCATATGCTTTAAGGTAAAATCCAGGTGGTTCTTAAATTTAGTGTAAATGGAAAGGAATAGCATTATGCTTTTCTTAAAAAAGGTGGCTTGTTTACATTACCAAAATCCCAAGCTAAATCAGGAGAACAAATGAGGTTAGTAATCTGAAAGCAGTTTAAGTTTTTGGCCTAGAATGGTCTACATTCTCAACTGTCTTCAGATTGAAACTTTGTAGGATAGTTCAGGTAACACATTGTGGCAGTGGGATAGATCAGTCAGAACCGAGAAGGATTCTCATCTGCCTCCTGAAGATAAAAATTGTCTGATGTTACAGCGAGTGATTTCAAAAGTTTCTGTTGGCTTCCAACAACTATCAAGAATTTCAACTCAAAAAGTATTATGACTGCTGTGCAATATAGGTAATCTGTTAGCTGGAAATACTGGTCTGCTTTGTCTTGAACTAATTGTCACACTAACTCTTCTCCACATTGTCATGTCAAACAATATGTCATTAGATCTTTTCACATTGTGTCTTTAATTGACAAAAACACAGCTTTCTAACAATATTTGACATCATAATTATGTCTAGAGGTGTTGAAGTGTGCATTAAAACTGTTTTCATCTTGGGGCAAAATATGGCTTTTCTCTGTTAATTATGCTATAAGACATTGGCCTAAACACTTGACTTTACCTTACTTCTTGACACCAAATATGAAATTACTGGAGGCCATTTACTGCAATTATCATAGAAACATGGTTTTAAATACATTTTTACTTCACTTGTAAAAACAATAGGAATCTTTTAATTTGTAGCTTTGAATTTTGCAGATATATCTTGGCCATAACAGATATAGTTCTGAGGTAGCAGTTTCTATTGGGAGGGTAGTTTCTATTGGGAGGGTAGTTCCTGAGGTAGCAATTTCATTGGAAAGGTAGTTACTGGGCAAAGCAGTCACGTTCTGTGGGAAGATAGTTTACTTTGGGAAGGTAGTTTGTGAGGGAAGCAGTTACATTCAAATGGAAGCAGTTTCTATTGGGAAGGTAGTTTCTGAGGGAATCAGTTATATTCAGATGGAAGCAGTTTCTATTGGGAAGGTAGTAGCTGAGGGAATCAGTTATATTCAAATGGAAGCAGTTTCTATTGGGAAGGTAGTTTGTGAGGGAAGCAGTTAAATTTAGTGGGAAGGCAGTTTCTGAAGGAAGTAGTTTCTGAGGGAAGAAGTTACATTCTGTAGGAAGGTAGTTTCTGAGAAAAGCTGCTACATTCAGTGGGGAAGTAGTTTCTATTGGGAAGGTAGTTTCAGAGGAAAGCAATTAACATTCAATAGAAAGGTAGTTTATTCAATTGGAAGGTAGTTTCTGAGGGAAGCAGTTAAATTCAATTGGAAGGTAGTTTATTCAATTGGAAGGTAGTTTCTGAGGGAAGCAGTTAAATTCAATTGGAAGGTAGTTTATTCAATTGGAAGGTAGTTTCTGAGGGAAGCAGTTAAATTCAATTGGAAGGTAGTTTATTCAATTGGAAGGTAGTTTCTGAGGGAAGCAGTTAAATTCAATTGAAAGGTAGTTTATTCAATTGGAAGGTAGTTTCTGAGGAAAAAAAAAAAAAAAAAAAAAAGTTTCTGAGGGAAGCAGTTAAATTCAGTTTGAAGATAGTTTCTTAGGGATACAGAATTGATATGTGACAGTTTGGTTAAATCTTTAATCCATGACCATTCTTTCAGTGCTACACAAGTGCCAACTTTTGGAACAAACTTTAGTTTATTCTTAGGACTCTGATATTAAATAATGAGTTAAAACATTTCTTGTAGAATATCTAATTGTATTAAAAGCAATCAATTGTCAATATTAATTGAATTATTATTAATATATTGGCCCTGTATAATAGAATATAGGAACTACTAACATCTCCCAGCGAGACCAATCACTCCAAGACTTTCTATTCCATTATTAAATTCTTTATTCAATGACATTAAATTTTAAGACCGTATAAATTCAACTATTGCCTATTTAATGTGATTTAAAGGTCTGAGTATTTTTGTCTAGTCTTCTATTCGGTTTTGTCTAAACTGAATAATAATTGAAATGTTAAGAAAAAAGTAATGGCCTTTTTTAAGATTTGAAGTAATTTTTATTGATTTTTTTTTACATTGTCTAATTGTGGTTTGTTGTTGGTTTTCTTCAGTTGGACTCCCAACTTACTTTTTAATGTTTGAATCCAAATGTTTATAAAAAATGACATGGAAGCTCACAGAGTTGTCTTTTTTATTTCTTGTGCAAGAATGTCCCTAAGTCATTAATCTGCTTATAAGCTTTCAGCTTTGGAGATCTCTCAAAGCTGTGCAGGATTTTTCTGAAAGAACAACAGTCTTCCAAAACTCTGAACTACTGGATTTCTATTGATATTCCATTCATGTGTCCTAACTGTTGGAAGGTATAGAGTTGGACTTGAAAAATGCTGATTAATACAATTAAGAGTTATCTATGTGTAATGCAACTATAGAGTTGTTTATGAGTAATACAACTATAAAGTTGTTTATGAGTAATACAACTATAGAGTTGTTTAAAGTAATGAAGTATAAAATAGTTGTACATGAGTAATACATTGTATATGAGTTGTACTACAATATAGTTTTACATGAGTAATACAACTATAGAGTTGTTTATAAGTAATACAACTATAGAGTTGTTTAGAGTAATGAAGTATGAAAGGGTTGTACATGAGTAATACATTGTATATGTGTTATACTACAATAGACATGTTTATGAGTAATACAACGACAGAATTGTTTATGAGTAATACAATGATAGAATTGTTTATGAATAATACAATGATAGAATTGTTTATGAGTAATACAATAATAGAGTTGTTTATGAGTAATACATCTATAGAGTTGTTTATGAGTAATACAACTATAGAGTTGTTTAGAGTAATGAAGTATGAAAGGGTTGTACATGAGTAATACATTGTATATGTGTTATACTACAATAGACATGTTTATGTGTTATACTACAATAGACATGTTTATGAGTAATACAACGACAGAATTGTTTATGAGTAATACAATGATAGAATTGTTTATGAGTAATACAATGATAGAGTTGTTTATGAGTAATAAATACATCTATAGAGTTGTTTATGAGTAATACAACTATAGAGTTGTTTAGAGTAATGAAGTATGAAAGGGTTGTACATGAGTAATACATTGTATATGTGTTATACTACAATAGAGATGTTTATGAGTAATACAGCTATAGGGTTGTTTATGAGTAATACAATGATAGAGTTATTTAAAGTAATGAAGTATAATAGAGTTGTACATGAGTAATACATTGTATTTAGAGTTATACTACATTAGAGTGTTTATGAGGAATACAATCATAGAGTTGTACATAAGTGTATTACATTGTATATGAGCAATACCAACGTAGAGTTGAGTTCAACAAATTATTTTGACACAATTTTGTTCAGTTGGATGAAGAAGAGTATGGCATAATAATAATTTTAACATGTATTTATAGATGAATCATTCCTTTAATGAAACTTACTCAGTCGGTGATGCTTGTACCTTTGTGCATTCTTGCTGACATTGAAGTGCATTTGAGAAAACATCAAGCATGAAACTTGATTTAGAAAGTTTGTCTTGGTTTATTGGAAAGGTTGATCAGTTTTGATGAAAAAGAAAATGAAGCTTTAATGAAATCGAAAGTAGAATCTTGAAGTAAACATTGGTTGAAACAATCAAAGTTTGAGTGCTTTTGAAATTTAATTTTCTACTTCCACTCGAGGCTCTTGAAGCATTTGAAAAGAAATATGGCTTCATGCTTGTCAATCTCATCTAAATTAAGAGCTGAAGTAAATTTGAAACAATCAATATTGAGAAAATAAAAGGCGTAATTGAATGAAATGTACCTGGCCATTAATATTTGCTGTTTAATTTGACCATAATATATTGTCAAGTATGAATTAGTGAACAAATCATCACAACTTTATTGATTTGCTAATTATTCTGTACCTGATTTTCCTTTAAAACAACACATGAATTATTGATCGATTTTGATTGAAACAATTGATAATAAGCTTTACTCTGACAATCGCGGCCAAACAAACACTCCCAACCAAACACAATCACAAATTCAAATAGCTTGTTAAAATTCATTTGATGACTAAAAAAACAAATTTTGCTTTTAGTCGCATGGATCAATAAATTTTAGCATTTTAAGGAGGCCATATATCATTCTGTCTATGGCATATTCGCTTTATTTCACATAATTTCCTATTAATGAGTTTCTTATTTTCTAATTTGAAAGCCGAGTAGACGAAAGAAATCCAATTAATTGTGAATTTTCTTTGAGTTTTCAATAAATTTGCATAGATTTCTCATAATGCCTTAAGTTGAAATCTAAAAATTCAGGAAATTTCTTGTCTTGATGTGATTCAGGGTATTTGTAAATTTAAATTCTGTAAGTTGGCTTAAAAACTGGCATGAGTTCAGATTCAAAAATTGATTCGCTATTCAAATTTATTCCTTTGTTCCACTTGTACAAAAACATGCAATAGAAATTAGGTTTGAATGTGTTGCATCTTACTAGATCTTTATATAATGTTTCTATACATTATTTTAAAGTGAATATAAATATACAAAGAATAAAACATCAAGTTTATATCATAGAATCAGAAGGCAAAAAATATAACTGATGACTATGAAAAAAATTAAAAACATATAGAAATTTGTTAAATGCTCAAGTAGTGGGAAAGAATTTCTGAATGTCACACTAGACAAAACTTACAATCTTGTAAATTCAGAAATTATGATGTTATGAAACTTGTAAAGCTAAAAATTATGATGCTATGATATTTGTAAAGTTAGAAACTATGATATTATGAAACTTGTAAAGTTAGAAACTATGATATTATGAAACTTGTAAAGTTAGAAACTACGATGTTATGAAACTTGTAAAGTTAGAAACTACGATGTTATGAAACTTGTAAAGTTAGAAACTATGATATTATGAAACTTGTAAAGTTAGAAACTACGATGTTATGAAACTTGTAAAGCTAGAAATTATGATGCTATGATATTTGTAAAGTTAGAAACTATGATATTATGAAACTTGTAAAGTTAGAAACTATGATATTATGAAACTTGTAAAGTTAGAAACTACGATGTTATGAAACTTGTAAAGCTAGAAATTATGATGCTATGATATTTGTAAAGTTAGAAACTATGATATTATGAAACTTGTAAAGCAATAAACTACAATGATATGAAACTTGTAAAGCTAGAAACTATGATGTTATGAAACTTGTAAAGTTAGAAACTACGATGTTATGAAACTTGTAAAGCTAGAAATTATGATGCTATGATATTTGTAAAGTTAGAAACTATGATATTATGAAACTTGTAAAGCAATAAACTACAATGTTATGAAACTTGTAAAGCTAGAAACTATGATGTTATGAAACTTGTAAAGTTAGAAACTATGATGTTATAAAACTTGTAAAGCTAGAAACTATGATGTTATGAAACTTGTAAAGCTAGAAACTATGATGTTATGAAACTTGTAAAGTTAGAAACTATGATGTTATAATCTAAAGTTCTAGAATCTGTGAGGTTATGAAATATGAAAAGCTAGAAACTATGATGTTATGAAACTTGTAAAACTAGAAACTATGATGTTTTGAAACCTGTAAAGATAGTAACTATGATGTTATTAAACTTGTAAAACTAGAAACTATGATGTTTTGAAACCTGTAAAGATAGTAACTATGATGTTATTAAACTTGTAAAACTAGAAACTATGATGTTTTGAAACCTGTAAAGATAGTAACTATGATGTTATTAAACTTGTAAAACTAGAAACTATGATGTTATGAAACCTGAAAAGCTAGAAACTAAGATGTTATGATACCCGAAAAGCTCGAAACTAAGATGTTATGAAACATGAGCAAAGCTAGAAACTATTATGGTATGAAACATGAACAAAGCTAGAAACTATACTGTTACAAATCTTAAAGTGTTATGAAACCTGAAAAAATTCTGTAATAAAGCTATAAAAGCTGAAAGACCTGAACAAAATTAGCAACTTTTTTTATTCTATAACAAAGCTAGAAGTGTTATGATACTAAAAAAGTTTGATAAGTGTAAAAGCTTCAAAACCTATACAAAGTGCTATGAATTCTGAACAATGGAAATTTCAAGATTAAGATGTTGTTTTTCAGAAATTTTAATAATAACATAATGATAAGGACCATAAAATGTAATTTAATTTAATTTTCAGGATATGGACATAAAGGAATTGAAGAGTCAATGTTTAGAACATTTAGAGGTTATGTCCAGAAAGAGAATCTTCAGAATATTAGCAGGTTAGTACCAGTATTCTTAGCTCAGATGGAAGATATCTTAGACGACAATCTGTTCTCAACATCTCATCTGGAATAAATCTTGTGCTTGATCCATGAAAGAGATTCTAAGGAGATTTTGATGCTTTGAATGTGGAGCAGGAACTCTTATACTGAATTCCTATTCCTGTATGTGGTTTGTAGTTCCTGTAATTCAAGAAAAAATGACATCACTATTCCAAGACATTAAGAATGTGTATTTTTTAGTGTGAGCTTGAGGCATCTGTTTTGTAGATTTGTGGATTGAGGGGGAATCAATCTTAATTTAAAAAAAATAAGCACAAATATCTGAAATTGTGCTTCCTTTTAGCTCCTAAAAATCTAAACTGGTCGCCTGACAGATTAGAACCTGTTTGGGTAACATGGCCTATGACTTCCTAAGGTATGAAACTTAAGTCTCACTGATACTCTTTCGTGTAAAACTCTATTTATATGTGATATCAGACCCTTCAAATACCCAATAACAATCTTAATGATATGATAAACATTGTCTGACACTAACCACCTAGAAAATTGTCCAAACATCAACTCATCAAAACATAAACCCGACTAGTAGCCAGACATTGGACAAAAAAAATAGAATATTCTTCTCATGGTTATTTGAAGTTGTTTGACAAATGACTTTCATGATGTTTGTCCTTAAAACCAATTGATTTGTGTAGAAATTAATGTCTGACGTTTTGTCTCAATCTGATTTATTCATGAGTTTAAATATGAGAGGATTAGTCTTGACATGAAGCTTCTTTAACTTTCCACTAATTACAGCCGAATTTATCATATTTATGTATATTCATAGTTCACCCTCTCTTTCATTTAGCATTTAGATTATTTTTTAGCTGAAGATTTTCCAAGGAAATCGGTCTGCCAAAGTCTGAACTCGGACTTAAAAAGAATATTTATTAGTGAATATCTTTAACATCTTTGGAGTAGACTGAAATCATTTAACAAATGTCTTCTCATCAGAAACATAATTGTCCACTTGTATATCGCTGACACCGCACAACTCTGAAGTATGGCACTGTGTCTTTGAACTTTATTCTTAGTCGCATTGGCACGATGAGGATACACTCACTTTCAGGAGTTGCCGTTTTGATCCTGGTATTACCCAAGAATACCCTTTGCTTTAAGTCTTTATGTAATTGCAAAAAAATAAGCTGCCATTTAAGCAATATTTCCTGCATTGCACACAACATTATTGTGAGTTTTTGTACTGAGCTATCTTAGTTTTGTATCAAAGCTATCTTTTTTTTTTTCAGTAACTGACTGAGCTATCTTATTTCAGTATCTGTACCGTGCTTTCTTATCCCACTATCTGTGCTGAGTTACATCATTTCAGTATCTGTACTGAGCTATCTTATTTCAGTTTGAGCTATTTTATTTCAGTATCTGTTCTGAGCTTTCTTATTTCAGTTTCTGTACCGAGCTATCTTTTTTCAGTTTCCGTACTGAGCCATCTTATTTCAGTTGGAGCTATCTAATTTCAGTTTCCGTACCTAGCTAGCTGTCTTATTTGATTTTCTGTACTGAGCTTTCTTATTTCAGTATTATACCAGTCCTCTGATTTTTTCAGTCATTGTGCCTTATTCTATGAATCCAAAATTGAATTCCATTCCATTTAATTTTATTGGCAGTATTTTTAGTAGTCTTTTTGGAAAACTTATTAATACCCTCATCAAACATAAAAAAATGCTTTGATGTATTAATTATCATAGAGACAAATAATGATTGATTTTTTCAATATGATGACATTTTTCATTTATTTTTACAATTCTCTTGTTTATTCCTAATAATTTTATTGAATTCCTCTCATTTTGTAATGGATTTTTTCTCTTTTTGTGATAAATATCATTAATATCATAATGGAAGAACATCAAAAACTTTATTTGAGAACTTAAGTTCAAAATGGAAACAAAACTTGATATTTCTTTCCAAGTCTTGTTAGTGAAATGGATATTTCCAATAAATCAGGAAAATTCAAAACTTTTCTGCCGCTCTGTGACTATCAGGTGGCAGGAACATACTTTGAAAATAATAAGAAAGATTTGAGATCTCGTGTTTGTGGACGCACTATTTACATGTTAAATAGCAATTTTCTCATGGAGAATCAAATTACTTTTTTAAAAAATCTGGAAGAAAAATGACTAATGAGTATTTAGTAGACTAATTTTATTTTCTATTTTTTACTGAGATCTTGAATCATGAGTTGATGAATACTTGGAATACTTGACATTAAATTTGATGAGTTTGTTTGTCTTTTTAGCTTAGTTTTTGACTAATTACGGTGATTTGAAACTGATTAAAATATTAAGATTGATTTTGACACTTTCAATAACATTTCCAAATATGTCATCAAGTACTCAAATTTATACATTTTTTTGATACCTTAATCAGTTAAAGTGGCAATTTCATAAAATCGTTATTTTACGCATGAACATGCAAAAATGAGCAATTTCAATGGACGATCATTGACATAACAGTATTTTTCTATTTCTTTTGGAATTCATTGTTTATCCATGGCTATAGGAATTAATTGTTCAACCATGGCTATTGAAATTCATTGTTAATCCATGGCTATAGAAATTCATTGTTCATCCATGGCTATAGGAATTCATTGTTTATCCATGGCTATAGAAATTTATTGTTCATCCATGACTATAGGAATTAATTGTTCAACCATGGCTATTGAAATTCATTGTTTATCCATGACTATAGGAATTAATTTTTCAACCATGGCTATTGAAATTCATTGTTAATCCATGACTATAGAAATTCATTGTTTATCCATGACTATAGGAATTCATTGTTAAACCATGGCTATAGAAATTCATTGTTTATCCATGACTATAGGAATTCATTGTTAAACCATGGCTATAGAAATTCATTGTTAATCCATGACTATAGGAATTCATTGTTAAACCATGGCTATAGAAATTCATTGTTTATCCATGACTATAGGAATTCATTGTTAAACCATGGCTATAGAAATTCATTGTTTATCCATGACTATAGGAATTCATTATTCATCCAATGCTACATGAATTCATTGTTCATCCAATGCTACATGAATCAAGTGCTCATCTATGGCTATAGGAATTCATTGTTTATCCCTGACTATAGGAATTCATTGTTTATCCATGGCTATAGGAATTCATTGTTAAACCATGGCTATAGAAATATTGTTTATCCATGACTATAGGAATTCATTGTTCATCCATGGCTATAGAAATTCATTGTTTATCCATGACTATAGGAATTCATTATTCATCCAATGCTACATGAATTCATTGTTCATCCAATGCTACATGAATCAAGTGCTCATCTATGGCTATAGGAATTCATTGTTCAACCATGGCTACATGAATTCATTTTCCAACCATGGCTATAGGAATTCATTGTTTATCCATGACTATAGGAATTCATTGTTCATCCATGACTATAGAAATTCATTGTTCATCCAATGCTACATGAATCCAGTGCTCATCTATGGCTATAGGAATTCATTGTTCAACCATGGCTACATGAATTCATTTTCCAACCATGGCTATAGGAATTCATTGTTCATCCATGGCTTCAGGAATTCATTGTTTATCCATGGCTATAGGAATTCATTTTTTTATCCATGGCTTCAGGAATTCATTGTTTATCCATGAATGCATTGTTTATCCATGGCTTCAGGAATTCATTGTTTATCCATGGCTATAGGAATTCACTGTTTATCCATGGCTATAGGAATTCATTGTTTATCCATGGCTATAGGAATTCGTTGTTTATCCATGACTATAGGAATTCAATATAGACAATGTATAAAAAAAATCATTGTTTATCCATGGCTGTCGGTATATGTTACCAGGTATTTGTCTATGGATTCTTGACTCCATCATGACTATAGGAATTGAAATTTACAACTGATAAAATGCATATCAATCAAGGCAAGACTGATCATGCATTAATTTATCAATTTCAATAACTCTCCTATACTTCATCTCTTATCAGTATTTTATCACATTAGATTATGCAGCAAGTAGAATTGAAGCTATTGTTCTGGTGTGTCTATAATGACTGGAAAGTGTTTCTGCTGTATAAAGGGTTAGATGTCATCTGACTCATATACCTTTGATAAATCAAGCTGCTTGCCTAAAGGCATAAATTGATTGTGATTTGACAAGGCTACTTTAAGAGAAAATTAAGTTTAGAAAAGTTGACAGATATGTTAATATTTGTTTCTAATTAATGAGAAAGAAAAGGTGATTAAGTAATTAAGAGATAAGAAACTTGATAGGTGTATTTTACCCGCATTGATTAATTTCTTAACTTTTGAACGATTATTTAGGTTCAAAAATTAACATTCTTGACATATTTTCAGATTAAAAGTAATTTGTACTAGAGACTAATAAAAGAGAAATAGAATAAGGAATTTTTTTTTTAAATTTTAATTTGATGAAGCCTGGGATAATTTGTTTTGTTTATTTCTTTTGGGTTACTTCACTCATACTAAGATCTTTAAGCCTTTATTAGGAATCTATGTTCACCTCTTATACCTCCCTGATCAATAACAGGGTGACCACAAATTCGAAGGAGTTCTGAGATATATGACTGCCTAAATCTCTGGTGATATCAGGTAGAGCTTGATAGAGCAAAGGATTTTCTCAGATCTCAAATGAAGACTCTTGTTATTAGATATTAAGGATCAATGGCTTTCTGACGTGCATATATCTCATCATAACAAACTATAAACAAGTCGGTTACAAAAAATGTGGTAAATGTTGAAATATTTTTCAACTTATAACATAATTTAACTGAGATACAAATTATTATGGGCGTGAAATTCAAATTTCTGAAATGTCTTGATAATATTTAGCCCTTTAATTAATATTAATTGAGCCATTTAGTACGTGACTATATGCACAATATAATATGATTAATTTTTTCCTAAATAAAGGTCAATATTAACTACCCTGTTAGAAAAATTAATTTTCGCTCAATTATGGAAATTATAATGTCTTGTTGAAATTTGGAAATTGATATAGAAAACCAAACTTATAAAAAGTTCAGTGGCTATTATTCTAATTTTCACCACAATTAGAATAGTAAACTTATTAAAGGCGTCTATTAAGTAATTTTCGTCTCGAATAAAATTAATGATATTCAGCTGTTTAATTGCTTGAAAAGAAAAATGCTTCTATTGACTTATTATATTATTAAAGGAATATGTCCATTTATTAAACTTTGTTGAAAAGGAAAATGCTTCTTTTCATCTTCGGATCACACGTACATTTCTTCATATTTTCTACTTTTGTTTTATGCATATTTATATGTTTTCAGAGTACAAATTTATTTATTTTCATCACTTTGGAAAAGGTCGTTCCAAGACTAAAAATTATCTGGATAAGATCATCAAGAATTAAATGGTTGTTTCTTTCTTTTAAAGTAAACTGATTCTTCTTTTAAATAATAACCTTTGTAGAAACCAATTTAATTCATTTTCATCCAGTTTAAATATCAGCTTTGATATGAATTCTTTTCTCTAGAGATATGATACAAAACTTACCTTTTTATAAAAGGAAAATAAATTTTGTTTTTATTGATTGATCTTGATTGATGACATCTGTAATTATAAATTGCCACACCTGTAATTAACAGACCAGAAACACAAATACATTTTTCTAAGCATGTCATCAATATTATAAACTTGTTTAAAAGGGGCTTGTGAACCCTACAGTTTCTTATGAAGATTGTACATGTTGAGGAGAATTCAAATAAGTGTCAAAGTTTCAATTTCAAGAGAATACATAGTATTTTCAATGATATTAAACCCATTTCAATACCCAAAATGTAATGAAATATCATTTTTCCATTCAAAAGAAAATGGCAAATATTTTTTTAAGATTTGTTACAGGGAGAAGTTTGAGGCACCATTGTGGTCATTAGGCTATAGATCTGACAATAGCAATGACATTTTTTGAAGGATTTTCCAATGCTTTTGACAGAATTGAAGACAAGGTCTTGCTTCAGCAATCTTCAGGCAATGACTATGTAAATGTTCCAGTATATGAACATACTCTTGCCTCCATTTCCAGTCCAGAATGGCCTTTTAATTATATGATGATTATAAACTATTATAAATCTAAACAAAGTCAACCATCCAGTTTTCTCTTTTGATCTTGACAATTGATAAGTTAAAACTGTTCAATTTTATTTACCATATAGTAGCTGTCTAAGGTGGATGGATTGATTAAAATATGATAAAAAAAAGTTATGGAATTAGTAGTATTGTGGCAGAATGGAAGTTCAACTAGTGAAGCAGGTTATGCTCAACCTTCTGAAAAACATGCACAAATTTGGGGTCAAATGGGTAGGAATCAGTAAGACTCAAATATTCAAAGTCAGTACTGAAGGTCAGTACATTAAAACCATATTTTCTGAGGGAGACAAGAAAATACTTGAACTGTCTAGTTGACAATTTTTGTGATGTGTTCAACTTCATATTTCCAATCATGAATTATTGAAATCAACAGCCAAAGAGATGGAAAAAAAATCTATTAAAATTTGCTTCAAGTGGAATTGATTTTTGATGAAATTTATATTCTCATTATATTTTTCTGTCTACAATTGATTTTTTTTCCCTCCGATTATCCTTTAATTGAATTCAAATTCTTAACATTTTTGTTGTGTGGTCAAGTATAGTTCAATAGAGAACAAAATTAAAAATGTCTATGGTTAGATGTCTATATTTGATTGTGTCCAGGACTACCAATTTAATTTTTTTTGTGTACATTTAATTAAGGAATCATACCGAGGGCAACCGAGCAAAGAAAATAAAGACCAGATAAATGTACACTACAGTTAAACTGGTGTAGTGATTGGTTTTGGTTTATCCAACAGAAAGAGTTTGATTCCAATTTTACATAGCACTTTTCAATAGTAAAATCTGAGACATGAAATGACAAAATATTAGTAGAAATTGAGTCAGATCTTCATTAATGATATCATAAAGGGACAAAATAATGTTTGAATTCACCAGAGGTCATTAGTGGGTGTAGACTATAGTAGGGGTTCATTGTCCCATCTGAACTATCACATGCTTATTCCATGTCCTACCCATATCAGACAGGGTAAACAGGGTGAAATATCTTTCTGGGTTAATGTCAGACCTATTGTCTGGTAAACAAACCAACATCAAACACATTGTGCCACCCAAACTACCCAGTAAAAAAGAATCTGTTCATACTTGGAGTAGACCTATTGTCTGGTTAACAAACCAGCATCAAACACACTGCACCACCCTAACTACCCAGTAAAAGGAATCTGTTCATACTTGGAGTAGACCTATTGTCTGGTTAACAAACCAGCATCAAACACACTGCATCACCCAAAC
This sequence comes from Lottia gigantea, assembly GCF_000327385.1. Taxonomy (NCBI): domain Eukaryota; kingdom Metazoa; phylum Mollusca; class Gastropoda; family Lottiidae; genus Lottia; species Lottia gigantea. The sequence continues at coordinate 208,373 of NW_008707617.1, read as the reverse complement.
TACCCAGTAAAAGGAATCTGTTCATGCTTGGAGTAGACCTATTGTCTGGTTAACAAACCAACATCAAACACACTGCACCACCCAATCTACCCAGTAAAAAAGAATCTGTTCATGCTTGGAGTAGACCTATTGTCTGGTTAACAAACCAACATCAAACACACTGCGCCACCCAATCTACCCAGTAAAAAAGAATCTGTTCATGCTTGGAGTTGAATTGCAGTTTTGGTACTAAAGCCACAATATTGACCTTGATATATTAAACAGCACTAGTCACTGGTATAACCATGTATAGTAATTGATTTAGTGATAACAGTGATTGACTGATTACAATTTTCAAATCTAAACTGACCAATTTATTTTGATTGGTATTCATTGTACTCATTCAATCATTTATTTATTTCCTCATTTCCTCTTTCTCTCTCTTCTCCATTAACTTTGAAGATGAGTCCAATGATTTTCTAGTATTCAAATCTCTGTTGATGCATTGTGTATATATAAATATAGCCAGCTAAGAATTTTCTTCTTGTTGATTACCAACTCTTGAGATAAGATAGTACCTTCAGATTTTTATACGCCCACATCGAAAAATATTTAGTATAAGTTATTGCCCTTGTTCTTGAAAATGCGTTCAATTTTTAGCTCGTACACACTAGAAGGCAACAAGGGCAATAACTCGTACTCAATATATTATTCAGTATTGCCCTAAAGAATTCAAAAGTGTATGACTGAAGCTTGAATATTCCATACTGGTGATTGTTAGTCTACTGCTAAATATTTTTACTCATAATCAAAGCTGCCAGTGGGCATATATTACCTTGCCTGGCAAGCTATCTTTCAATTTGAATTCCCTTGACATGGATAAACAAATCAAGGTCCTGTTGGAACAAACCTATTCTTTATCAGCATTTTGTCCAGCAAATTGCCTAAAATATTGAACTAATGAAGGTGCATACAATAGGAAGTAAAACTCCTTTTTATTTAATGTATCAAAGACAAACTAATTATGTACAATAAAGCTGGACATCAAATTAATTTATAAAAGTAATAAAAGATGTGTTATATATTCACTTATATCTTCTATTGGGCTAAAATGAATTTCTCTATTCATCAAAGTATTTTTCTCAACTTTTCTTTCTTCTCATACCAGGGAATTTGTGAAAGCCACAAGCAACAACAAATGATCAGTGTCAGATGCCATTAAGTGTAAAGGGTTTCGTCATGAACTACTCTTTAATTTGATTAGTTAACTTCTAGATTGGTTTAAGAACATGGAAAATTACATGTTAGTACGGCAGTGTAGAAATTGAAGGCGAGATTGGAGTGAAAGAGAATCCATCTTGTTAGTGTCGTAATTGACTTGAGAAGAGAATATCATAATGTGACATTTTAATCAGAAAATTTTCACCTTTATTGAGAACACATTATCATGGGGTTCGGGTCTCGCTTGGCAAGCTTAGAACAAATGTTTACCACACTATTTCAATCTTATTAATGAGAACTGATTCCTCTTGGGTCACACACTTTGGCTTTTTTACATGATAAAACCATGAGGAATATGGCCATAATAGAATGCTGTTATTATATGAAATTAAGTCCTAAATATACAATTGAATAGGATGATATGACTGATAAAAATCTACCATATGTTGAAAATATGTTGGAAAATACCATTCTACTATTAAATTATTCTTTCATTTCCCTGATTTTTAACTGATTTTCTTGTCTCAACCACGATTCTAATCTTAGAATCAGCGCAAATGAAAATTCCTCAATGAGAAATTGACAGAGTTGTTATGGTTTTCATCAAAATTTGAAAATGCTTATTATTGTATTTTCATTATTAGCTCATTTGTAGGATGTAAAACACCCATTTTTTCAAATAGATTTTCAAATGATGTGGTTCGCCCAGTCAAAGATGCAAATCAAGTGCAAGTTTCTTGACAGAAAGCCAAACAAAGTTGAATCATATCGGTTGATGACCATTGTGTCCAGTGCAACTACTATAAGGGTCTTCTACTTCAAGTCCAAACTAATTTATTTTCCTAACTTTTGACTTTTAAAAAGGGAAGACTTTCTAATAGACTGATGCCTTATAAGTTGGTAGTTTAAGTGAAATACTAAATGGCATGGGTTGTGCTAATGTAAAATTTATGATAAAAGTCTAATAATAATGGTCAGTTCCACTTGTATTAGAGTACAAGACCTCATTGATTTTGTCCTCAATTTAATCCTGTTTATTGAATTGGAAATAAGTTGGAAACTTTAAAGGGGGGACAAAGCTATTAAGATAGTCTGGACACCAAGTTGTTCATTTAAAATTATGAAAGATTGGGTCAAGTGGAGTGTTTTTCGATCAATATTATATACTAAGATGAAATTGGTTTTAGCTCTGGTCAGATAATGAAATTAAGCAGCCTGAAGATATTATTTTCAAACTGAATTGCTTCTGAAATATGGTGATGACTATAAGATATTGGTGAAAATTAATGTTTCTTATAGAAATTTTTACACCATCTGATATCTCATTACCAAGTAAATGCTTTTCTTGCTTACTTTGACAGCACTGACCAAGTCATCATGTGTATACAATCTATATCAAAAATGAGGCACTGCATGAAGTTTTTTTTTTGCCCTTAAAAAATTAGATTTAAGTAGACCAGAATTGAGAGAATACAGTTATTCAAAAGAATAAACTATATCAGCTTAAATGACTTTAAAAATATCTAAAATGACCAATTATTTTTGGACTTGGCTGGAAAAGGTGTTCCCATTATCAAGACTTTCAGTAACAAAAAGAAAATAATTGACCAGAAAGCCTAAATTCTGAAACTTTTAAAAAAAAGGTTGATGGGTTGGGGGATTGTCAAAGATCTATCATGTATTAGTGAAATTTGTTTCCAGGAGATGAACCTGATGGTATATCATCATCTGGTACCGAAGATGACGCAGATGTTCCTACTAAATTTTCTGGTGAGTTCTTTTCTCTTGATCACGCAGTTTTCACTTGCACACGGTTTTAAAGCCAACTTAACAGGACATTGCAGTTTGAGGTTCCCTACGAATAATAGGGAAAATTATGAAAATTTATTTTTTATACAGATATGATAATTAGTGCCTATTACATGCTTATCAAGTCATTCTAAGGCTAATTGTTCTATTTTGAAGCTGATACTCCAATTAACATACAAATAATCAGTCAATTGGATTTTGCTGAAAGTGTACATATAGACCTAAAAACATCAAATAATAATAAATAAGAATATATTTTTGTTTATATCTTTTACACTATATTTTGAAACTTGGAAAACTCTCCTAATATCTCCCTTCTTGTGAAAATATGTGATTGAAAACCCATTTAGCAATAAAATAAAGGTGTCATTGATCTTTTATGGAAATCTGCTTCAATAGATATATACATTGTTATTGTAATAAATTCCATTCATTGTCCAAAATTGAAATCGAAACTTGCAAATTTTTAGAAAGCCTACTTGATTTTATTCAAATTTTCACCTTAATTGATCTCTGGCCCTTTCAATCTTAACCTTAAGTTATCGTCTGAATAAGATTTTTTCTAGCTATTTTTTTGTAGCCATGGAGTTCATTTTAATATTCTAGTCATTTGATATAGGTTTTGAAAAGGGCATTCTGTGAAATTTGTTTGAATAGGTGAATAGTTGAATTTTTGAATACTTGACTTTAACAATGTTGAACGTGATCAAGTACTGACATGATTTTTAATAAAATACAAAAACTATTTTAATTTGACTATTTGTGATGAATGGTCATATTTCAACACAATGTTTTCTTTTGAATGATTTATTCTTTTGACTTAAACACTTTGCTGGCCATAAAACATGTTGTTTTGTGGGTGAATTTAAGGGTAGAATAAGAAGTGGTTTAATCTATGATTTATTGGCTGTGATTTCACTCCTTTGTCCAGTTTTAAAATGATTCTATTTTTATGGAAATCATTATGAACAAAGTAGAATATTTTATTCAATGCAAAATGTAGGTTATAAAAATTCAGGTCTTAAAAAGTGACAAGATAATTGCATATTGGGCAATGAACAATGTGATCTTTCCTGGATTGTACATTATAGAAGAAAAGATCTTTCCCGAACTGAACATTAGACAAGACAAGATCTTTCCCGAACTGAACATTAGACAAGACAAGATATTTCCTGGACTGAACATCAGACAAGACAAGATATTTCCTGGACTGAACATAAGACAAGAAGAGATCTTTCCCGAACTGAACATTAGACAAGACAAGATATTTCCTGCACTGTACATTAGACATTAGACAAGAAACGACCTTTCCTGGATTATAGAAGAAAAATCTTTCCCGAACTGAACATTAGACAAGACAAGATCTTTCCTGAACTGAACATTAGACAAGACAAGGTCTTTCCTTACCTGAACATTAGACAAGACAAGATATTTCCTGAACTGAACATTAGACAAGACAAGATTTTTCCTTACCTGAACATTAGACAAGACATGATCTTTCCTGAACTGAACATTAGACAAGACAAGACATTTCCTGGACTGAACATTAGACAAGACAAGATCTTTCCTGGACTGAACATTAGACAAGACAAGATCTTTCCTGGACTGAACATTAGACAAGACAAGATCTTCCCTGAACTGTACATTAAGCAATTATTTTTACTGTATTGAAGTGTGAACAAGCATCTTTTCAAGGATAAGCCAAAATCTCAGATAGATTATTCCTCAGACAAGCCTCCTACCAATGACTTTTCTTTCACTGAACTTTTGAACAAGCATGCCTCTTGCCAATGATCTTATCAAATTGTCTTAAACTCCAATTTATTAAGAAAAAAAGCACATCATATATGATAAATGTATTGTACTTGCAAGAAAAATCTTAACACTATTGCTATATTTATTTGGGGAAGAAGTAAAAGCTGTTGTCACAAGAGTGTTCAATGTTTATGCTTTTAAGTTTATTGAAACATGGCTGAAAGATTTTTAAAATTCAAGCATTCAAGCAGAAATTAGAAGTATAAAGAAATCTCCCTAAAGACTTGTCTATGAATGTTATTTTTATTGAAAGTTTTAAAACTGAAAGATTTCTCCCTGTAGAAATTAAAAATTAGCCAAAAAAAGTCACTCAAATCAATAGAAAGCTATTTCAATAATTCAAAATATAATTAATTTAAAAAGTTTTACCAATTTAATTTGGCTTTGATCTAAATATTTGCTTGTTTTTTCCCTTCTAAATTGAACAGTCCTGATTAACTTAAAAACGATTGCTGCGAAACATTTCAAATGTAAATGTTTTTATTTCACAAATTCACTCTCAAATTGTTTATGACAAAGAAGTTTCTGTTAAAATTTTGTGCAGCAAATTGAATTTTATGCATGGCTTTGATATCCCAGGGGTATGAATTACAAACAGAAAACTACCAGCAATCATCTTTCTCTCCTCACCTCTCTCTCAGACTTTCACAGGTTTGATGGGATCAAAAAATAGAATGAAGATTTCACACATTAATTATTTAAAATGAGAAAGATTTTTCTTCCACCTTGAAAACTTTATTATTAAAGGAGATGTAAGGTCTATATTTCTGGCAATGCTTGGAATTCCATATTTTATTGGCACTAAGGAAACATGAAATAGTCCTTTGAAATTTATGATGTCACTAAGGCCTAATTCTGGCCACATATTCTCGAAATGATCTTAGCGCAAGGATATCCTAGAAACAGATGTTAGGATGTCCGAATGCTAAGAGCGTTCTAAAAATACTTGGCCTGTATTTGTTTAACTGTCTGTTTCTTCCTAAAAACTTAAAATGTATTTCATTCTTTCCTAATCTTGCTGTCATGATTATGATTTTGTATCTGAAACATGTGACAACACATATATAAAGTCCAAATCAGAAGAGCCAGTTTTAAATCTGGTTAACTTTTCACCGAAGCGAACTCACTTTAAAAATAATGGCAAAGTAATACATTTTAAATGGTACTTAGTGGTTGATTTTCCTGTAGACCTCTTAAAAAGTCGTGGATATATGGAAGCAGAGAACAAATATCTATTGTCTGCTATCAAAATATGGAAGTAGGTGTTATACTTCCTTGTTATTTAGCAAACAGGCATTACAAGAAAGTAAAATTAGCTGGAGTGTACCTATTAACCCTAGTTTTGAAATCTCTACCATTCTCTGTGAAATATCGAGATATCAAATTAGGACTAAATCACAACATCCTGCATAAGATAATGAAATTTGAGTGTAATAGATTCTCAGGACGATCAATAATTCAAAGAGATTTGAACCAATTGTGATGGCAAATTGAGCCGTTATGTTGGCCAGTGGTGAGGGCCAGTAGAAAAATTGATTGGAATTTGCCTGACGTCTGTATGTGTAATTTCTGATATTATTTCCTAGTCGTTCTAGGATGACAGTAATTATACTTGATTGAAACTTTTGTTTGCTTTGCCTGGGTCCTGAAACTTGTCAAATTAAAATCCCGTTCTCTCAGACTTGGAAAAATAATATCACAGAATGTACTTGATTTCCAAAACATGGCCAATTTTAATCTTTAATCGTTTTTGTCTAACACTAAAATTGGGACTAAACGAAGATTTATATGCAATCATATTTCTGTGTAAAGTTCTAAATTGGAACTTAATCGTTGAAATGGAATAAGTGTTTCATGTTTATGGTTGAATTTTGTTTTTGTTGGGGTATTTGATTAAATTTGCCTTCAATATTTTATGGCTTTATCTTTTCTTTTTTCTCAATTTAACTTACAGATTTCCTCAATGGCCTAAGATTTTGATTAAAAAATAACATATAATTTCGGTATGGTTTGTACATTTTTCTTGTCAGCCATACTTGAGTTTAAATGGTTGTAGCAGAGTATCTTAATAACCAATTGATCATTCCAACTTGGAAGCGCCAAATGTCTTTTGATATTTCCAAAAAACAGAAAAATAATTTTTTCATCAACATTTATATGTTATTGTTGCTGACTCTTCTGTTGGATAAGGGTGTTCTCAAGGTTATTCTTCAATCCTTGATTTCTTTGAATTTTGGCTCTGTACTATAAAAAGAACTGTGGTGGATGGCACTAAACAGGCATTAAGGTTCATTTTCCTGAACACCTGATGTCGCTCTCTGACTGGGTTTGTATACTCAGCTTTTCTTTTACTTAGTTCACTTAGCTAATATAGTGAATTTGGTATATTAATTATAAAGTCTTGTTGTATTGAAATGTTATTAGTATAACTGATTTGGTTGTGAAATAAAAATTACCCCATGCAATTTGTAGCTACAATCTCACATGAAAAATGACAACACCAAAAAAACAAGTGTTACATCATATGCATTTGAAAATTTTACCTTGAAACTTTCATTTCTTTTCAGTTATTCAAATTCTTTCAATTATTTCTGGCGCCTTTAAGCACATAATGCAAAATTTAAAAAAAAAACACTTAAAGGATGCAGTAGATCAAGTTAGTAGATACCAACAGAAATTCATGTCCCTTTAACAGCTGTTTATCAACTTTACTCCCATTTGGCAATCGAAGTAGGTGTTTGGTTGTTAATTCTACCTCAAATTTGAAATTCCTGAGCAATATTTGGCAACTTAAAGTAAAGTAAAAAGGAGGTCGATACTTTCCCAAAAATGGTTACTTGATAAAGAATGTGAAAAATTAACAAGATAAGTTTAAACAAATTTCAACCTGTCAGTATAACAATAGAGAAAGACAAGGCCGAATATTTGCATATTTAAGTAAACATTTGACCGTGGATGAAAAGCCAACAAAGTCCAGTATTAAAACCAACAGCGGGCAGTGAAATATGCTGGCCAGCTCAATTTCAATGGACACAGTGAAAGCTAAATATTAGCTTAAAGTTTAAGTAGAGAAAATAATATAGCAGATATTATTAAAAGAAAGTGGTCTCTACTGTTCACTATTGTCCACTTATTGTCCAGCTAGCAGGCTGAGAAAATAGGTCAGTTTGAAATATTAAACATGACATGACCATGATTTATATAGTGTTCTTTATTTCACCCCCAAATTCTTCTTGTTTTATTCAGTTTTTCTGACAATTTTAAAGTTTTTTCAAGTTCATTTTTGAGGGAAAAGGTTGAACTTTGAAAGAGAAAACTGTATATTTCAATTATTAGCCTCTATTTGTCACCTGAGATGACCCCTGTGAAAAGTTGAAGTTTGGACATGTTATTAGCAATGCATATCTATAAAACTTGCATATACATGTTTTTTTAAGAATTATACATATATCAAAACATACCTACAAGATTTGAAAGTAGTGAAGTTTAACCCTCAAGGTTTTCATTTTTATCACATATCTGTTGAAAAATGTATACATTTAAAAACTCCTAATTTTTTTTTAATTTTTGGCCAGCTTATGATACCATGGCAGTAGATTCTTTAAGAGTTCTCCAGTATAAAGTTGTCCTCATTCTATAGTTATCACCAGCTATGTATGGTAGTGAATAATGATAGTCTTCAATGTAACTCAAAACTCAGTTGCATGAGAGTTGCTATGCAACTTAAGAACTGGTGATTGCTATGGTAGGAGGGTACTTTGAATAATAAGGCTTGGTAACTTCATAACTACTTTCTACTATATCATCTATGTTGAAGGACCATGGAAATTATCATTTTCATGAAACCATACTTTACAAGGATAACAATGAACCCTCTACCAGCTTATCCCTGGCCAAACCTTTTAGCATTGATCTGTCCTGTATTATGTCTATCAAATAATAATGAAAGAAACTTCTTCAGGGTAAACCACCAACACCAGCCATCCCCTGCCTCAAAAACAACATAATATTGGGCTTTGACATTTCCCTGAAAGATGTCCTGAAATGACCTGTTCAACTGTTGATACTGTCTATGTGTTCAATCAGAACATACCGATTTAAAAGGCAATTGTTGATTTTGGACTTAAAGTGATGCAGGATCATGTCCATGAATATCTTAAAACATACTTAATACATGACACTTTCAGTCCAAAACTGATAGTAATTTTAGGAGATTTTAAATTTCAGTACACTGAATACTGAATTGTTGTGTAGAGTGTTGCGTGTCATACACACTGAGGATGCTTCAGAAAATATTGCCATTTTGGTGCTATGTTACTGTGTCAATTATAAAATTGTCAACTTTGACCTTTAATCTTATCGATTTCAGAAGAATATTAAATTTGCATGGACTTTTGGATTCCTTTATTTTAAAGGTTTATTTTCTAGAAATAATGAATCTTGAAGGTAGCAAAATGTCTCATCATGTAGAAAGTGATGCCCAAAATGGATTAGAATAATTGGTGTTATCAATAGAATCACTATCTATTCTGTCCACAGCACCTTTCATTCCATGGCTTGTAAAAACAACTGGTTTGGGATATCGAAATTTATATTTTGAAAAAAAAAATTTAATATCAAAATCAGTGTTAAAAGCTTAAAGTGAACTTGATTGATATCAGAAAGTCAGAAACATTGAAATTGTTGAGATAAAAACTTGAAAAGACTATCTGTAAAAAATTTAACACATAAAAAACAACAAATCCCACTTTACTTTGTTAACTTGTTATCATTTTACAACATGGCTGCCATTGTTGTTGGGGATTTAATGGATCTTATCAACAACTTTCCAATTAAATTCATTCATACTAGAACCTGGAGATAGATGAAGTTTTATGTATTGTAAAATCAATCACAATAACGGACATGTCCCCAGAGAGACCCAACAAATTTTATTGCTTGTGAAATAAATGATGTTTACAATGCCGGATGACATACTAATTATAAATCTCATTATAGTACTTTTTACGCATACACAATGACTTGGGTAAGATTAATGACCAATGCCATATGGTCAGTTTTGACCACTAGAAATGCATGTCATGATAACCATTTTTTCAATCCTTTTGTTTAATTTGTTAATTTCATTTATCATGCATCATGAAATTTGTTTTTGTTTTAAGATCATGGCATATGGTCAGTGGTGTTGACCGCTCGAATGCATGTCACTGCAGACATTTTTAATCCCCTTGTTTAGGTTTTTTTAATTTTTATGTTATCTTCTTTTGGACATGAACTTTACATTTTAGATCCTTGCAAGAAGGCATATGGTCAGTTGTGTTGACCACAAGTCATGACTTACATTTTGTAATGGGTTTGTTCAAGTTTCATTTCAAAATAATTAATGAAATTTGTGATCATGTTTTATTTATCATATAAAGTTTTTCTTCTGAAGGTTAGTGCTTGTCATCTGGTCAATTTCAGCCATTAAGATATGTCGTTTTAAAAGCATGTCATGGTCTATTTCAATGTAATTTGACCTGAGATCTTGTATTTTGAAGGACATATCTTATTAATGAATATACATTTGTATACAGTTTTGAAAATGAATATAAATGATTGTCCACAAGGTTGCTTTATCTTGCAAACATGGTCCTGTGTGCTACAGGCTTTGCACGTTTAAGATCCCTTGGCAGTTGGAAATCGAAAAAGGGCCGGCTTATGCCGCTGACCTGGCAAAATTTCCCTCTCTACACCCTACATGGTGTTGCCCATCTTCATTAGCCCACATGGTGCAGAAAAGTAGGACGAAAAACTCCATTCATTTGATTTCATTTTCCCTTGTCAGTTAAGCAGGTCTGTAGAGCTTTATATCTGGATATCAATCTGTATAAACATATAAGAGAAAGCTATGAAAAAAGTTTCTAAACTAGATCAAATAGTCATCAGAAGAAAAGGTGATAGAATTAGGCTTTCATTTCCTTTTAAGACAAATTTTGATATATCTAGAGTGCAAAAGCTCAATTAAGCACTAACCAAGCTCAAATATTGAATTATGTTTGAAAGAAATCTTTCACTGTCTAAACCCTTTAATCCATTGATTTGAAAGTTGTTTATGGTTTACCTTGTCTTGTCCACTATGTTTTTAATCCCCTGTTTATTGATTTCAAGTCAATTTTTTTTACTTTAAGAATGTTATTCATGTGTCATGATGTTTTCCAACTTTCTTTTCAATCTCTACAATTCAGTCAAACCATATGGCTTATTGGTTTTAAATTATAGGTGTTTCCCTACAACACATAGGGTCAATATAATGGTCAATTTAGTAGCCAAAATGTCATACTTTATTTTAATAAGTCTAATTGTTTATATGCTGTTTAACTCATGGTTGATAACTTTGAAGAAATAGTAGAAATGATTTGAATGTTTTTGTTGTTGGAGTTGTTGCCTTTGAGCTTCTGAGCATGCTGCTGTATTACCAAACGAATGCTACTAAAGTTTTCTAGCTTGGTGCTCAACTAGGCTATTCCCCTGCTATCATATTCTTAAATAACTTAAGCATTGCAAGGCATCGCTTGCCTTTCATCTTTGAATGGATACTTGTAGAATTGTACATGTCCTCTCTCGTAAAGGGCTAAAAAAATACAGGTGCTTGCTCCTAGAGACACCTCTATTAACTTCTGTGTCATATACATATAGTATGAGATAGTAAGCAAAAGGCAAGATCCTTGGCATTGCTGGTTTTTTTTTTCAAAGATTAATAAGTCAGAAGACTTAAAAGCAATAAAATGTAACTGGGTTACTATGAAGATGTTTGATGTGGTACTAAACTCAATTCTCTTGAGTAAGATAAAAATTTTACTAGTAAATTCAATATTCTACCAATTTTTTCCATTGTCAACTTAGTGAACTCAGTAAATTTTAATCTTTGAATTTGCCTTCAATTAAAACACAAATGACTTGCTATCATGAATATTTGAACAAGTTAAGGTTGGTCCGAATCAAAAGACATAATGAAGCATGTAGCTATAACGGAATGCTTCAATGCCCATGATCACAAGTCCCATCTGGACATTGTGTTTAAAGTGACTCAGTCGCCTGGTTGTCAAGGGTTAAATGACACTGAACTCTTTCACAGCAAAATTCAATGTTTTAAATTGAACTCAGTGAAAACAATACAAAACACAACAGATTTTGTTTTGTTGACAACATACAGGATATACAAAATAGGACTTTTACACAGCAATGCCTAGATGACAAGCTCAGTTGCAGAATGGTTTTTGTAATGGATACTCTAAATTGTAATCAAATGAATGAATCCCTTTAAAGTCATTTTGTATCTGGATCAATATTTGAATGTTAGTAACTTAATCAGTACTATTACTAATGATTTATGGTCAGATAGTACTAAAAATCAATACTTTATAGTAGTTTTCTCTTTGAAATTATTTAGTGCATTAACAATGCAGTGTTTTTATTATCTTATTTTCATCAGTTAAAATTTTAATGCTATATTAGCCATATGGAGTTTTTTTTGTTAAAACAATAGTTATTTTAGTTGAAAAGTAGAGTATTTATTGATTTAAAGATAATATTATTGTTGAATTCACTTTTAGATAAAACTTTTGTGTTCAGATTTTCCATGGTATTTTGAATTGAAGAATTGAAGTATTGAAAAAATCTTCTGTAGTGTAGAGAAACATTCTTGAATTCTGGCAAGATCTTAGAGGAAACTATCTGAATTCTGGCAAGATCTTAGAGGAAACTATCTGAATTCTGGCAAGATCTTAGAGAAAACTATCTGAATTCTGGCATGATCTTAGAGGAAACTATCTGAATTCTGGCATGATCGTAGAGGAAATTATCTGAATTCTGGCAAGATCTTAGAGGAAATGAACAAAGTTATGTTTTAAAACTACAAGCTAGAGATATGACATTCCTGTAAACCTTCTGACCTTTAATATTGACATATGCTGTTCTTCAAAAACTTTCTAACTAGAGATATGACGTTTTCCTAAATCTTCAAACTTGGGATATGTAGTTCTCTAAGACTTTCAATAGTTCGATATGCCTTTCCTCAAAGGCTTTTTATCTTGAGATATTTCATCAAAAATTTAGTAAGCCATTTTCAAAAGGAATCTGCTGTTCTTAACAATCTTCAATCTTGAATAGGTTCTTTTTCGAACTAATGATTAGCCATTTTTCAAATGCTTTTCAAAATATTTACAAACCTTCTCAAGCGTTTCTGAAGAAGGCCATTAGCCAAAACGTTATACAACAGGACAATAATGTAAAAAAAAAAGAAAAACTCAAGATTGAGATATGCCGTTCTTCAAAACTTTTATTCTTGATGAATCCTGTTGTACAAAGACTAAACATTAAGATATGTCCTTCTTCAAAAATATAAAATTGAAATAGGCTATTCTTAATACCTTTGACTTTGAGATATTAGCATAAAACTTCAAATCTAACAGCAGATTGATTTCTGGATTCGACAGTAATTTATTCAATATAGTAACCATACAATGTCATCTTTAATATGGTGGCAAATTGGGTGATCTTCAATGTGAAAGATAAGATTAGTTAAGGATATTGGTTACCTACTATCTATGTAAATGGACTAGACTACAATATGTATTTCTATGACTCTCAAGTTTTCATAAATTAAAAAAGGAGCCAACTTAATGTCTCCTACTTCTATAGTGAACTGTCATTCAATGTCCAAATGTGTCTGTATTTTGCGAATAAAACGTCTGGTGAAATGATTAAATTAGAAAATCCAAGAAAGACAAAACAAAAATACATTATTCCAGCTTTTCATGTGGTTAAAATAACTCAGCCTGCCTCGTCATCTATCGACATTTCTTCAATTTAACAAATTATATTCCTTTTGTTCACATTTTAAACCATTCTTCTTGTAGAAATTTTAATTCAAGTTTGATCTCCTTATCTTTAGATCTTTCTGATTGGTCTTAGATCTGGATCTTATTCTAATTAGTGGGTATTAACTCGATTGGTCAAGACTCTATGCTAGAAATGATTCCTTAATATCATTTTTTGCATGCAAATGCCAACCAGAGCCTTGGAAGAAGTAGCTGATATATGTCCAGCGGATGAGTTTGGTGCTATCTTGGGATTATGTATGCTTTCTCTTTCTGCAGACAATTTGCTTCGCCACTCTCTTAGATTACTGTTAGTTAAATTTTGTCATTTTTGTTTCAAATGAAAGAGTGTTTCGGATAGAAGTCTTCTCAAATATTCTGGAGTTATTTGAAAAAAAATTGAAAATTGCAAGGAAGCTGGATTTAATTCATTTGCACGTTCGGGTTATTGAATTCTATGTAAATCTTGAGATGACCCTTTTCAAAAATACTGGTATGTCTATCAACAAATGTTAGCACATAATGTGTAAACCCAGTTTAGCTGAAAAAAAATAACATCATACACATATAATACACACAAATATATGATAATTGCGATACATATCAATTTTATTTAATTGTATATTTAAATCATAAATATATTCAAAAGTGAATTTGAACATTTTATTTAGTTTACGTAGTTTGACGTTTCTATACGGATAGTTTGAATGTATGTTGAAGATGGTTTTAGGCGATGACATGAAATAAAATATAACTTGACAGTGGACCAAGTAGGCTGCAGGAAGTTTAATGACATGCTTATACCTGTTAGCAATTTATGTTGTTCAGTCCAGTATGTGGGATGCTTGGAAAATGTCAGAAGAAATAGTAACACAAACACTTTCTATCATACTTACAAGTTCTGTTTTTGGTCTTGGTCAACGTTCTTATATTAAGCTGCTAGCTGTAAGGGGTTATTCTTATTTGAATTTGACAAACAAACCATATATATTTCTAACTATTTTTTATCAGTAGCAAAGTTCACTTTCGTGATAAACTGTTAAAAGAGCCACTGGTCATGAATGCCTTAGTCCTAGCATGGCTTTTAAAATTGTCAACCCTCATGTTTGTCCGTTCTGTCTTGCTCTGACATTTACAGATTTGTATAAAATGGTAGATTTTGATAAAATTGGCTTCTCAGCTATTATAACCAGACTTTCAGCTTTCTGACATAATGCAGAGTAAGTGCACTTTCTAGCCTGTAGGTACTCCCAGTTTTCCAAATAATTCCAGGACACACTGATTGCACAAGAACACGAATAATTAAAAGTATGTAACTCATAAAAGCGGAGCCTAAGTGTGACTTTGTAGCTTTTCAGAGTTGAGCTGGCTGCAAAACTGGTTGAGACTATATCTAACATTGAAAAAATCAAACAAAATTGTTTAATATCAACATTTTCTTTTACAAAACATTGACCAATGTGGAAGCATTATTCTGGTTAAAATTTGAGCAACAATTTTCAAAGACTCCATAAAGAGATCTTTTTTCAGTTTTGTTTAGAAAATCCATTATTTATTTGGAAGTTTTATTTACTGCCGCCACACAATTTATTTTGGAAAGATTCTCCTGTCTTGGAGGAGTGTTCAGTTTCTGAATAATGAGCCCAGATTAATAATGACTAGGAAATGAAGATTTTGATTTAATAGACAAAAGATAATAAGTTTGGACAAATTAATAATCTCAAATTTCATCTTAAAACTTATTATAATGTCAGTTTTCAATGTTTTATTAGAGGGGAAAATTGATCGATCTGTACAGCTTGTCAATTAGTTTTTATTTGAACTTTTATTATCAAAGGCTAGTTAGTTTAATTGCTAAAAAACCCTGTTTGATTTTTGCCTAGCTTGATAAAAACTGACCAGGATTGCCGATTTGAAATTTTCTCAACTGGATATCTTGGACACGCACTTGCACTGTCAGGTTATTTCTTTGTGATAAAGTTAAGGCATCTTAGATAGAATTTTCTTTTAGAAATTTGACCTAAACTTCAAAACTGCAGCTTAACATTTTGTTAAATTGTAGAAGAACTAGAAGTCAAATGTTTAATACAAAGAGTGATATGTATATCTGTTATTCAAAGGGAATACAAATAATAAGACATTTACATCCCATTTAATATAATAACAAATAGTATTCTTTAACTTCTTGATACAACATCAACCTTTGTCACCCTGTCACTTGTAGAAGTCAATTTCAAGCAAATTATACAGCAACTCAGTCATGGTCTTAAGTGACCATTGTGTATGATTACATACAGATAGGATACCTGTGGATAGAGTAGAAAGCAGACACACTGGGAGTTAATCCTATAATATAAGGGGGATAACTCTTAACAAGTGTTTTGATGGTTTAATACTATAGTAAGCCTATTGATAAATTATACAATCAGTATGCATTGAAGTGAGTTTGTTAGAATATGGTATTTTATAATGTGATAACATCGGCTGTTGCGGGGATATTTTTAATGTTGGTTCATATCCTATTAGAATGATGAAATTTAAGTCATTATTTTAATTTATATTCATTGAAAATTATACAGACACAGTTTTAATTATTGAAAAATTATATGGCCTTATATACATTTGATTAAAAATTCCATTATTGGTGTTCATTTTAATTGAAATATTCAACATGGTTTATTAGAAAATATGCCATAGGTTCTGATAATATTTTATTGACATATTAAACAGTTTCTTGACTATATTTTATTGTGTCCTTTTGAAAGATGCAGGGTGGGGAATCTTGTTCTACAGTACCTGAAGTATTATTTTGTTTTATAGCTTGAATAACCTATGTAGAAAATAAAATATAGCATTAGTGTTTGAAAGGAATTTAGTTTGCTCTAGTCATTATCTGGAAAAAAATTAGAATTGCACCATTACAATTTTCTAACATAGATCTGGGGGTCCTGTATTTCCAGATGAACCATTACAATTTCCTAACATAGATCTGGGGTTCCTGAAATTCCAGAAATTCCAGATGAACCGTAACAATTTCCTAACTTAGATCTGGGGTTCCTGTAATTCCAGATGAACCATAATAATTTCCTAACATAGATCTGGGGTCATGTAATTCCAGATGAACCATTACAATTTCCTAACTTGGATCTGAGGTTCCTGTTATTCCAGATGAACCATTACAATTTCCTAACTTAGATCTGGGGTGCATGTAATTCCAGATGAACCATTACAATTTCCTAACATAGATCTGGGGTTCCTGAAATTCCAGAAATTCCAGATGAACCATTATGATTTCCTAACATAGATCTGGGGTTCCTGTAATTCCAGATGAACCATTACGATTTCCTAACATTGATTTGTGGCTCCTGTAAATCCTGATGAACTATTCCTGATTATGCTCCCTGCAGACTTTGGAATGGAAATATGGAGTTTTCTGATGAACAAAACTTAAACATATCTTCTGATATCCTGCTATACTTATCCTGAATTATATCACAAACTGAGCATTCAAAAGGTTTTTGAACCCATTGTAAAATCCTATTAATATTTTGTTTGTTTTATAAATTGGACTGGGAAAAAATTGAAATGGAATTTTTATTTAGTTATATTGACAGTGAATATCATACAAAATAACCCAAATCAATAAAAATTTCTATAGTTGAGTCAGAGTATTATTAAAGATAGTTTTAAAATGACTGTATTTATCTTGTGTAAGTCATACTATTCTAATTTCAACTCAGATTTTACCTCCCGCAAGGCAAATCAAAATAGATGAGCACTTTGTCAAAAAGTTCAAAAGATCTTAACGAAGGAATATTCATCTTTTCTCCATTCTTTTCTCAGCTTTTCTATTGCCTCTAGTAATCTTTTGTTGACATTTTAGGATTGTAAGTCGCCATTTAATCCGTCTTTTCTTCAAATAGACTAAAGTGGCCTTTTATGTGCTTTCACCGTCAGTGAATTACAACCTTTGTAATGACAACAATACAGTTTAGCTGGACATTTTGTTTAAGAGAATTATTAAGAAAAATATGTCAAGATATGATAAGTTCTTTAGAAAGCAGACATAAGATGAATGATTGCTTAATGAGGGGGAAGGGGGATAAAAACAGTGAAGGGGGATATCTGATACAAGTAACAAGAGCACTGACTATTTAATGACATGTTGTCAGATTAAGGTTTCCAATTATGTCAGTTTGACAAAACCACTTTTCTGCTAACATTCTATTGCATCGCTTAATTTGAAATTTAATCCTCCAATGTCGCAAAAACAGCCAGTTCAAATTTCTTAAGTTTCCTTTTAAACTGGCTGCGATTATTTTCAAAATCATGTTCAACCACAATCTGTCAAATTTTGAAATGGGGATTGTTTATTTTTTTAGAGATTAAGTTTGGCCTGACAATGACATATTGTCTTAAATACTTCTTTGTTAACATACATGTCAAAAATCAACTGCGTAAATTAACATATTTCTGATTTGTTTTTCTTCTTGGCCAGACATTTCAGCCTTTGAACCTTAAATTATAAATCCTTTTCACTTTTTAAGTAATTTGTTTTCTTTTTGTCATGTCTTGGACTAACATGTTTTTTAAGTTACTTGATACATGTGTCACTCAGACTTCGAAAATTAACTACATACAGGCATGTTACAAAATTAAGAAAAAAATGTTTTTTTTTAAAAAGGATGGATATCTTCAAAGTTTACTATGTCAAATTTGTTCTTTTCCCACACACACACTAAATACTATACCGAAGAAAAAATACTTTGTTTAAGACGTAAAAAGACTGCGCCTAAAAAGCGGTCCATCCCAAAGTGATGGATTGATGGATGGAGTGATTGTTGATGATATGACAGGTGTTTCTAGGGTGTAAGTGTATGCTAACTCTTCTTACAACACTTGTCAGTTCGATAAGAGCTTATCTTTCACAGCTGTCCTGTTAAAAAATTCAGGAAACTCAGTCTACAGGAAAGAAATAGTACAAAGATTTCGAGGTTAAAGGGATTGTAAAGAGTTTTTTTTAACTTTTTATTTGTAGTGGTGACACTGATGGCATTGATTGGCTGAATTCAAATTTTCACTGCGGTTTTTGCAATTCCACTAAACCTATGCCAAAGGCCCTTAGATAGTTTCAGCAGAGCGTTTGCGAGCTGTCAGTGCACTGAAAGGCTCTGAATTACCTTATATACTACCAATGGCTGCATTGACACTCAATGGCACTTACTGTATACACATCGGCTTAGTATTTCTTGCAAACAGTTCATGCTTGTTAGTACTTTACTCATTGACAGTATTTGCGCTTATTTTGCGCTGTGTTCACGGCTGGAATATACAAGTAACAAGCAACTTCTTAAGTATACCAATTTTATAAACATTTCAAAATTATCTCTATGACGTTGCATTCTTCGCACACTTTTCAAGCTAGTTCTCGAAGACTCGAGTAATTGGCACGCTGATGTGCGTGCCTTTATCCAAAGAGAATACGTGCATGTGTCAATGTGACTAGCTACTAATGTTCATTTGATAACTTGAATATCAAAAAGAAGTATTTATTAGTCAGTCTGTATTTGTACTATGCATTTGAATTATACACTTATTATAAATATCAAATTAAAAAGCTCAAAGTAAATTGATCAGGTGACTTCATTGCGTGACTGATAATTTGACTAATGAAATAAATATAAATATGTCTGAGAACTAATCAATAAAATTTTTATTTTAAAGGAATCCAAAACTCAAATATTATATTTTTAGTATCCTGGTATACATACATACACTTTCATATACATATACTTTCATATACATACATATACTTTCATATACATATACTTTCATATACATACATATACTTTCATATACATACATATACTTTCATATACATATACTTTCATATACATACATATACTTTCATATACATATACTTTCATATACATACATATACTTTCATATATTGCGATGGCTACTCGTACTGCAATGGTACATAAATGGCCATCCCTAACTAAGTGTCTTAATA
Organism: Lottia gigantea; assembly: GCF_000327385.1. Lineage (NCBI taxonomy): Eukaryota > Metazoa > Mollusca > Gastropoda > Lottiidae > Lottia > Lottia gigantea. Next base: position 188,675 of record NW_008707617.1, on the reverse strand, counting down.
TCATTCTTGACTATCAAAATGGCTTCATGCTTAAAAAACCCAAAACTAGCGCACCTATTGTGTCTTTTCTTATCCTTACCATTAGCAGCCAAAGAGATCACACATTGTGACGTTGCAAATAGCCATTGCGTTCATATATACTATACAATTTTCCAATCAACTTACAATCTTTTGCCTTAGACTTTCCAAGTTAAAGTCTTTATTGCAAACCTAAGAAATTTGTGTGTAAGTCTGTCAATTTTTGAGGTGCAACTATAAGTTTTTTCAACCCATTTCATACCTATTGGTGATGCAAGTAAATGGGCAAATTGTGTATACACTGAGTTGCAATAAACAGCTTGTGCTTCATAATGTGCATATTGATAATCCATCTATTTGTCTATTTTTACCTCAATGTGTGTACTCCATTCCATTTCATTTTGATTTGCTTCTCTTAAGTTTTCAATTGCATAATAATATATTTTCAATGGGAGCTGCACACCAGTATTTAATACTTTCTGCCATTAAGTTAAACAATATAGAATGCTAAGTTCGAACCATCAATTCATCGAAACCCTTGCATTTCAAATTTAAATCTGTCACTTTCAGTGGTTTAAGCAGATGACATGCATTGCAACTCTCTTTTATATTTCAAACTAAAACAAAGTAATTTTTCTCTCCCTGTACATGTTAAAGTGTAATTGACTGACTAAAAGATCTCGAACAGCAGGTGAAAATATCAAAGTCTTCAGGCAATAGCTTTAATAACAGCTTTGAAAAAATCTCCAATTAATTTGAAATACATTAAAGCCAATTTTTTTTGTAACAGCTGATAATGCTCGTTTCCTACTATGATGAAGTGCAAATTTAATTTTTGAGGGTGGGTGGTAGTGGGGTGGCTTGGTCAACTGGTATTTTATGCTCCAAGTTTTTATCTTTTTTTTACCTGACAATTCATAATTGACTGCATGCATCTCACACATCTACATGTGTCAATCTGGGTTTTGTTATTATCATCAAAAGAAATTGCAGTGATTGTAAAATAGTTTTCTTGTCTTTTAGTGTGCATTTCTGCCCAATTCTTCTTAAGAAGAAGGAAATTCTAAAATGCACAACCTTACTTGTTGTGACTTCAAACAAATGATAATGATGTGAATTGCTATTTTCTGTTACCTGTTTTTTCATATGCAATGTTTTCAAGTATGTATTTTTTCTGACAATTTAAAGTAGAGCATTGCCATCAGAAATAATCTTACAAAAAATAAATACATGAAGCATGTATTTGAATTAAGTACTTGAGAATTTGGTTGTCAAGGGGTTAATCATTTGAAGAGTTTTCGTGACTCATTTTATTCCTTAATAGTAAAATCATTTTCATGTAATTTCAATTTCAATATTCAAATCGCGTTCACATTTTTTACTCTCTTTAATGCTGGTCTTTTAAAAACCAATGTTGGCTATTCATTTAAAATAACCAGTCTTTTTTCAAACTGGAAACCAAAATCAATAACAAGTTTTTAAAACGACTCGAGTAAAAGCCGATTAAAGTTATTGAAATGACAAACTTAATGAAATCTGTAAAAACATTTAGTGCTTGAATCAATATCCAATTGAACAGAACTTTTGTTAATTTCAAAGTATTACATGCATGCTTTTCGATATTTCACGGGAACTAAATGGGCTCTAAAAATTTCTATTGCTTTTATAATGATTCCAAATTGTTGGAAAAGTTAATGAAAAAAGATTTATTTATTTTTTCACAATCGTGAGAGGTTTAATTTTGCGTCAAATTGTATATGATTTATGGGATGGTTGGTTTTCACTGAAGACACAACCAACAAAAGCATTGATTAGATACGACTTATTTTGACAAAGCACGATTGATTTTTCTCTGTAATATCTCAGTGACGTGTCCTATGAAATTATGGGTCTAAATTCAATGTAAAGTAGATTATGTCCGAGATTGAAAAATGAATAACAAGTGATTATACAAAATCAATAGAGCCCCATATTGGTTAAACGGACACTGTCACTTTATAATGTATAGAGTCATGTAGCGTAGTTTTTCTTGTACATGATTGTCCTTGACCTCTTAATTGTTATGGCATGATTGGAAATATTTACATACCTTCTAAACGGTCTTTTGGACAGTTGAACAATGAGGAAGCGAAAAGTTATCTTGTTATTAAAGAAATGCCATTTTTTTCCCTATAAATTCTATTAGTAATAATTCGATAGTGACTTCTGAGGTCATAGAATTTTCCACAATTGGGCAGAATTTGAGCACACAGAAAGTACCTTTCTGATGGTAAACATATCTGAAGCACTTGTCAGCACCATAAGCTTATGTCCAATAAATCATATGATATTTGACCAAAATCCATCATTTTAGATCTCAAAGTATTAGAAGTAGGACCAGGGAATGAAGAAAGAAACCCAGAACAAATTGGGCTTTAATGCCTCCATAATTGATACACTACATGTTAATGCAGTTAGATAACTTAAAATTATAAAGTAGGTCAAAATTTGGGAAAGTTGTCTGTTATGTGCTTTTTCAAATAAATAAGATGTATTTCCAAAGTTGTTTAGACATTGAAATTCTTGTACTGTCATTCTGATTTGAAGCTAAAAGTGACCAATTCCTTTCAACAGACTAAAGACTTTCAAAGTGATTATGTATTTCTATACATGATAAATTCTATTTATATTGGTCATACAGTATTTACCAACATTTTGACACCCAAGATTCAAGAATGGCAAATTGAGTTTTTCTTCCACTAAGTCTCTGATAAGGTGACATTTCACTATATATTAATAGTAATTAGGCTTGTAAAAGCCTCAGGATCTCCTTTGTTAAAATGGACATTATAAAATAAAGTTTTTAAGTCCAAGTCTAATAGGTTATAATAAAACGTAGATTAAGGTTCCATATTTCAGGCTTAGAAACAAAATCTGCGGACTTTACTTTCCCAATTTATGTCTGATTTCATTATACTGAAACAAAATTGAAGAAAATTGTGAAATTTACTCTTGTAAAGCCATTCGAGACAGCTCTAAATATCTTTACATTCAGAAAGAACCTCGTTAAGTGAGTCCTTCTTGTTTAAATTCATTTCAGGAGGAGACTTTCAGAAACTTTGTTCTGAGTTAGCACATGGGCCTTCAGTCATATTTCGAAAAGTTCTATTTCTAAACTAGCTGTCTTGATAAGGATGTTATATCCAAATATATCTCCAACACCATGAAAATTGAAATTTAAGAGCACCAACATTTTCTGAACGTTAATTTTTCAGGTACATGTATTAGTACAGGAAACCAACATGCTGCTGATTCTACATCTAATTCAACATCTGATTTGCAAAAGTAAGTTTATTCCTAACTAACTGCCGTTTGGAATGATATTTTTTCGTTTGAGCTCAAGTATTTTCTATTAAATTAAATTACATGTAATAAAGTTTTTATGCAGTGCTCTGCATTGGCCTTCACCAGCTTTCCTACAAAATTTTTTGAAAATATTTGAAAATTAAATGACATTTATTTGTGAAGGCTTGGCATTCTCTTAAAACTGGAGTTTGGAAAGAAACATTTCTTTATAGAAATTGATTGAATATTTCTCCTATTTATAGAGCTAATGAGATACCAGATGAAACTGAAGATAAGACTCAACTAGAGGTAACATTGTATTTAAATATGATATCTTTTCTATTTCTTTCTATAATATTCAATAAATATTTAAACCTCTTACAACATTCTATAATCTTTTCTTTACTTTACCCATCACAATTACATAGGTTTCAATCTAACTTTTGCATAACCCAGTCTCTAGTTTAAGTCCGTTTAAAGCCAGTACAGATGGCATTTTGAGCATGGTTTAGTCCTTAATCCTGATTTAATATTTTCTTCAAGTATCCACATAAAATAATCAATAAAGAACTCAAGACCGGATTAACTTGAATGTTACAAATGTGGCTTAATGAGGAAAATGGAGGATATATTTATGTAAATTGTTATTTTATGTAGAATCTAGCAGATAAAGACAAGGAGGGCAATGATTCACAAGAATTTTCTAATTGTTCTCAAGAGATAGGAGCTACTGGTGGCAAGCTTTCACCTGTTTCAGAGGACAAAAGTGCAGATGAGGAGGAAAAAGTGATTGAGGATTCAAATACAAACATTGATCCTAAAAACCCAAACAGTCCTGAAGAAGGAGAGTGTAGCCCTGGCCCAAAACCTGAAGGTGATGGTGCTGAATTGATTCCCATGTTAACCCAAAATCACATGGAGTTATTAGAACTAGAAATGAGGGCCCGTGCCATCAAGGCCATGTTAAAAGCTCAAGAATCTCACACCAGTGAACAAACTTGAATACATTGAGGCGTATTTCTGTCCAAAATGGGTGAACATGACATACGAATCATATGATACAATGGCATTTCAGCAATGGATTTCATTTTGCAGCTAAAATGGCATGTTTGTAAGCAAAACATTCTATTCATTTTGCTCTAAAGAGGGTCAGCTCAAATGTTTAAGGTGTATTTGTTACAAGATGGCTCTAAGACATGCAATTGAAAGAGCAATGATTCCTTTTCTTCCAGTATGTCCAATGCTTTTACGCCTTTTCATTAGAAGTACATTTTTGGTCTAAAAGGTGGTCTTCTGGATTACATGGTACAAAATAAACACTAAGACTTCATCCATTCCACATGTTTCTTGTTATTTTGTAATTTGCACATAAAATCATTCATCCATTCATTTTGTTTCATCCATTCAATAAAAGTTAATGTTTTTATGTCTGATTTGATTTATTTCATTTGGGATACAAGGCATAGTATGTAGACGTTAGGAGTACAAGGATTAGGTTTGGAGCTAGCTCCCTCAGAGCATCATGGTAAATACTTTTTTGAGGAATAATAAAACAGATTTACATCATCTTATTCCCAGAATTTCATCCTGTTTTTTTATTTCTCACTCCCAAAAATTTCATCCTTAACTGCTTTGTTTCTTATTCTCAAAGAATTCATCCTTAACTGCCTTGTTTCTTATTCCCAAAGAATTCACCCTTCATGCTTTGTTTCTTATTCCCAAAGAATTCATCCTTAACTGCTTTGTTTCTTATTCCCAAATAATTCATCCTTAACTGCCTTGTTTGTTTCTAATTCCCAAAGAATTCATCCTTCATGCTTTGTTTCTTATTCCCAAAGAATTCATCCTTAACTGCTTTGTTTCTTATTCTCAAAGAATTCATCCTTAACTGCCTTGTTTCTTATTCCCAAAGAATTCAACCTTAACTGCTTTGTTTCTTATTCCCAAAGAATTCATCCTTAACTGCTTTTTTCTTATTCCCAAAGAATTCATCCTTAACTGCTTTGTTTGTTTCTAATTCCCAAAGAATTCATCCTTCATGCTTTGTTTCTTATTCCCAAAGAATTCATCCATAACTGCTTTGTTTCTTATTCACAAAAAAATCATCCTTAATTGCTTAGTTTCTTATTCCCAAAGAAATCATCCTTAACTGCTTTGTTTCTTATTCTCAAAAAATTCATCCTTAACTGCTTTGTTTCTTATTCTCAAAAAATTCATCCTTAACTGCTTTGTTTCTTATTCTCAAAAAATTCATCCTTAACTGCTTTGTTTCTTATTCTCAAAAAATTCATCCTTAACTGCTTTGTTTCTTATTCTCAAAAAATTCATCCTTAACTGCTTTGTTTCTTATTCACAAAAAAATCATCCTTAATTGCTTAGTTTCTTATTCCCAAAGAAATCATCCTTAACTGCTGTCTGTTCATAAAACAAGAATTTCAAAGGCTGAGATTTTTCAGAAATATCTATGAATACAAAGGTTTAAAAGCTTAATCAGAGAGAAATATCTCTAAAACAAGGACCAAATCGAGAACTTGTGATCAAATAGTAATGAAAGTCTTATAGAATGAAGTATAGAAAATCAGACATTTATTTTAGCATCATTGTTCATTCCGGACATTGTCTGAAAATAGCCAGACAAAGTAATTACAGTTGCCCTAGGAAAATATGTGTATTAAATGATCAAGACATTTAATTTCATGTTCACTTGGTAGGAAAGTTGGAAAAAGAAGAATGGAAGAGATTTTATAATGAAATAAAAAATCTTGTGTCCTGAAGCCATGAAATTTCAAAACTCATTATCTAATTAACTTAGGGAAGAGAAATTGGGTTGAAAATACTTCTTGATAAATTCTAATTAATGGAAATATCCTGTGGAAATATTTCAAGAATTTGAAAAAAAATGTTCCAGACTCCCAATTAAATGGTAGAATTATTCTGGCCTGAAGGTTTTTATTAATGCTATTGTAGCAACATATTTTTATATCATTGAGACATTAGTCGTGTTTACAGTGTTGACTAAAATTGTTAACCGACTTTTTTTTTAATGCCCTGATATTAGATTCTTAGTATTTTAACAGTAACAATCAAATGTATTTCTCCACACATTTAAATGTGCACAAAAACGGTATCAACGTCATAAGATACAGAAATACTAATATCATTGAAATATCAGATATATCATACATCAGGAATATTGCTGCTAGATAAACAGAAATATTGTAACAATTAACGTTATCACCAAGGTGATATTTATACAACAGAAATACTGTTACCATTGAAATATCAGATATACCATACACGTCACAGAAATCGTCTTTCTAGTAATCACAAAGATGGTATTTTATATTAGGAATATTGCTGCTAGATAAACAAGATAAACAGCAATATTGTAATCATTGACGTAATCACAGATGTACAGCCATACTGTTACCATTGAGATATCAGAGAGACTATACCAACAAGATAAACAGATAAACAGCGTCGCTATTAACGTAATATCAAAGGTGGTATTTATACCACAGAAATACATATTCCATTGAGATTTTTGAAATAAATATACCATTGGGATATCAGAAGTAACAATACCATCAAGAAACAGTAGTGCCACCACTAACGAAATTGTGTAATTAAGCAAAATGCCTCACTTGGTTTATTTTAAGTCAACCAAGACCCCATTATGCCCCATTTTTATACGCCCACATAGAAATGTGGACGTATATTGCCGTCGCCACTGTCCGTCGGTCCGTCAACATTTCTTGTGAACACAATAGAGACTACAGTTTTCAAATGATTTCAATGAAATTTGGTGTGATCATTTATATTGATGGGGTCTTGGTCAAGTTCAAATTTGACGATCTTTCGATGAACGGTTTTTTAGTTATTGCCCTTGACTTAGGAAAAACGCGTCAAAATTTGTTTGTGAACACAATAGAGACTACAGTTTTTAACTGATTTTAATTAAATTTGGTGTGATCATTTATATTGATGATAATATCTTATTCAAGTTCGAATTTCATCTTTCGATGAACGGTTTTTGAGTTATTGCCCTTAAATTAGGAAAAACCGCGTCAAAACTTGTTTATGAACACAATAGAGACTAAAGTTTTTAACTGATTTTAATGAAATTTGGTGGGTATCATTTATATTGATGATATCTTGGTCAATTTCGAATTGGACCATATTTCGATGAACGGTTTTTGAGTTATTGCCCTTGACACTTGATACTACAGTTTTCAACTGATTTTAATGAAATTTGGTGTGATCATGTATATTGATGCGATAATTTGAGTTATTGATATTGATTTTTAAACATTTTGTATAATTTTTCAGTATAAATAAATGGCAGTAAATATATATATCGTTGAATTCAAACTATTAAAAATTTCTTTAACATGAGAAAATTCATACTGTAGTCACTAAAGACTGTTTAATCATTTCTGACAGCTGTCAGTGGGCGTATGTTGCCTTGCCTGGCAAGCTATCTTTCACTTAGGTTGGGATACGGCCTTACTCCCATAGATATGAGATAAGAAGCCAAAAATATTGGAGGGATAACCGGGTGATTGGTTATTTTCAAAACTGGAACAAGTAATCAAGTTTTATTAAAAACAAATATCAGACGCATTAAAAAGTTGAATATAATGGGTCCATTACAAACAAATATAATATACCATTATTATCCTGGATAATGTACTTAAATTCTATAGATATATAGAACTATCATAATAATTATACACTAGAAATCAGCATCACATTGAAGACCGGTTTCAACTATCATCAATTCCAAATTCAGCAAAACTTTCGTCACCATTTGGACAGGTATATGTCGGTTCTCTGCTATCATTTGACAAAATATGTTAGTGGATGCTACTTTAGGAAACCAAATCTCTATTAGATCTTAAGAGAATATAAATATTTGCTTTCAGCTGGAGCAAACCCATATAACTTTCAAGCTGACGTACGATTCGTCTATAATGAAAAAGGGAAGTGCAAACTATTCCCTCAATAACGTTTTCGATAAGACTTTCTCTGGTAATAGTACTAATACTAAAAAGTTGTCAACATATTATTGGAGAAATAAGAGTAGATCGGGGTTCTTCAACCAATCATAGCACACAGGACATAAAGTATTCAATTTCTCCTGTGTCATGGTCTAAAATTCCACTAAAAATACGGCCTGGAAAAAAATTCTATGTGTAGACAGAACTTAAAATCAGGTTTATTTTAGATGGCATGTTTTGATATAATTGAAATAAAGAGTTAAATCCATTAAAAAGTCAATAAAAGATAGATAAATAAATGATTGATAAAGCAGATATTTCAACCTATATTTTACCAATCAATAATTTCAATAGAGTAAAATTTAATCTACATTTCATCAATTTGATGTATTAAAAATTCATTGTTGTGGAAATGTAATTAAGTTAAACCACGCGATGTGTCTCGGTCATTTCAAATTTTTCATATAAATTTCATTGATTTGTGAAATCTAAAGAATTATTTTCTCCTATAAATACCTATAGCTTTCTGATTATTACCACGTTTCTTCTTCCTGGTGTTCTACTTTTTCTTGTCAATTGATTTAAAGTCATCTATTCGTCTTTATTAATGGCTATACCATTTCATAGAGCTTAATTCCAGCTATCCGTATCTCTTTTCGAAATGTTAATTCAACTTCAGGTTATCTTGAAAAATCTGAAGGAGAATCTAAGTAATAAAATAACTACATGTACATGTATTGATATTGCATTAGCTCTTAATAATGATATACAAAATACATGTGTATGTCATGTTATAAGAAGGAAGTAGAAAGTCTGAATATCGTTGAATTTCTGAACTTTATGACAGCTTATCCCATCTTAAGGCGTATTTGCAAAGATAATGAAAAAGATAAGCAGTTTTCAAAGGCCTACACAAGCCAAGAAGACATATGTTTTTGTCTATATGACCATTTTAATAGCTGAAATACATGTACATAACAAACGATTTTAAAGTTAAGTTTGTTCAGCATTAAAAGGGAGATAATAATAAATAAAAAATAATAAAGAAAATTACCAACAGCATTTCCTGATTTTAAAGATTCATTTGACATAGTTGTATTTAGCAGGCTATTAAATATATGACTTTGAATGTTTATCCTATTCGAACATTTTTTAATTTGGACCTACACTTGCTCGCGGAGAAAGCGTAATAGACGCGATTTGGTAACTGATCCTTTGACTAAAAGCTTCTATTAATTAAGTTCAAATAATGGCCTAGGCTACATAAATACCAGGACAATGTATCTAATGATGTCGGATATATATATTCTTAGATACATGTAATAGACATACACGTAGGCACTAATAAAATGCATAGATAGCCCAATAGTGACAAGGTAGTATTTTTGTAGTGAATTGTGATCAAAGGGAGATAAACACGATTTTAATTTGAAAATTGCAGATTACAAACCTTTCTTTTTCAAGTTTTTCTCGCCAAGCTGTGTTGTAGATACAGTAACTTTTAAAAGCAAATATACAGCGTAGGCTACGGATGCAGACACATTTGTTTTATATTTTCTAATACAACCTCATGGCATCTCCACGATTAAGATAATAGCCTAGCTCGGAATACTTTCGAAATACATATTCAAAGTTCCTCATTAGGTTAATTTGCCAATTTTCTGTACTTAGATATTACTAAGTCTTTCTATAAAATAAAATAAAGTGTAGGGCTATATATTATTTATATAGTTTATTACCTACTATCTGTGAATTAACAGACATCATGAAATAACAGAAGTGCTATCGTGATTAAATATTTATAACAAATCTGTTCTTATCACACCTCTTAAACCTGTTTATCTCCCCTTACACGCTTATATCATATACGGAATTGTTTTTTTACGTGTATCTGACTGCTGACCATGAATTGATGCGGACCTTTCTTCTCGCTTTCTCAATCGCTCGTACTTTGTAGATTTTTAAATTAATGACTATTGTAGAAAAATGGATGGATGCCTTAAGTGTATCCATACTTAAACAAACTCTGGAAAAACGTGTTCATCATGATTGCTTGGATATGGCCATGCACACGAACATGCCTTCCTTGTACACAAATTAAACATGGATATTAGAACAAAACTGGCTTTTTAATATATGTGCAATTAATATTCATGTGATGCAAATCAGCAAGTTCTGGAATGACAATTTTGTAAGAAATTATCTTGGGTATCATTTAAGAGGATAATTTACCGATATCAGCCTCCATCAGTATTCATTTTATGTGATAAGAGTCAACAATGCTATGAATGTATGCATACTAATGATAACATTGTTGCTTGAAATTAATAAAGATATTGAACTGTTTCATAGAATGAATAATAACTGACTGTCTTAGTATATTCTTCTGTTGGTATATTGTTATGTTAGTTTACATTATTTTATATAGAATATATTAATAATCTTTTAGCAATTTAAAATCTTTTTTAAGCGAGTAACAGCACTATGCATGGGTTTGAAAAAGTAGTGGCACTACGATTTCCATAGGTGTTGAGCTGCCAATCAAATACTTTTGTTTAATTTGGGATATCCATTGTTTTAAATTGACTTTTGTCAATACAGTGTTTTATACATATGAGTGACGTAGGTCGAAGGGCTGACTTTAATGATAAACCGAGTCCACAGCCACATTCTAACGACTATTGCAAATTGAAAAGGAGTAGGCGATGTCTGCAAAAAAAATTTCCTTCATCGCACACTGCGTGGCGTTGTCCGTCATTCATGTGCACAAAAGTGGGACGCAAATCCCCATTCCAATAATTTACATAATAATAATATCGACCTTTTAATACTATACACAGTTAAATCGATGTGGATGACATTATAATTTATTCTATTTATCAATATCTATATGCAGATATGTGGGAATAATGTAACAGATGCATTAATGTTATTGCACATATTAAAAAATTGAAGAACAAAAAAATTGTTAATATCATAAAACTATATAGGTCGTAATGGTATAATCATTAATTTGAATTACGATAATTCCGTATTTCACGACTAGTTATGCGTCCATTGAGAGTTCGATGCCAAATGTACCATTAGGTTTTCAGAGAAAGAAGTTGAAATGACTCGATTGATATTTTGGATTTTCTACTGTAACCCCACGCAATCATCACTTTAATGATAGGAACATATCCCGTGACGTCATTAACAAGCATCAATCAGCCTAATCAATTCCATACGTGATCTTAGATATAAAATAGAGACCTAAAGGTAAAGTACGCATACATATTCCAACGAAAGAGGTGAATGATCGATGACAAGTATACACCAATGGTAAAAAGATTACCGATATAATAGCCAAAACGACCGCTACTTTGCCCAGAATTTATAGGGAAATTGAGAAAAAATGATTATCTGAAAAATCCGTGATAAGAAGATGGTTTTATGCATTCTTAGAAACAACAACAAAACTGTCATTGTGACATGCAATCATCTTACAAGTTGAACATGATATTTCGTATAGTTGTATGATTAACGGCCACGTTATATATGTATGATTTGTAAACGGAGGAACTATGAGATTCTAGCTTATATATATATATATACATTATTCAAATAGCCTGTATACAAGAACCCAACTATCTGTACATTTACAATCCCTTTAATGTTACGAGTAGAACTGTGGATCTGGTACAAGATTAGATTAAATAGTCAATAATGTCTTAATAGGATGATATTGATTGAGACAACGTCAATAAATACCAAGGCAAATATTGAAATATCAGTAACTCTATCAAAGCTTAATCAAATCTTTTAGTTCTAGGATAATTCTTGATTGTACAACAAATTATTAACAGTATACAGTTATCCATAAAATTAGGTTCATATGTACAGTTATCCTGTAATACAGTACAGAACCAGACATGATACAGTTATACTGTACAACAATACAGAGCAGGGTAGTATATATACAGTTAAATTGTGTTCATATGTACAGTTATCCTGTAATACAGTACAGCACCAGACATGATACAGTTATCATGTGATACAATACAGAGCAGGACAGTATACAGTTGCACTGTAATACAATACAGAACATGACAGGACAATATAGTTATCCTTTACTACAATACAGAGCAGCACAGTATAATTATGTTATCCTGTAATACAATAGAGAACAAGACATGATACAGTTATCATGTGATACAATACAGAGCAGGACAGTATACAGTTGTACTGTAATACAATACAGAACATGACAGGACAATAAAGTTATCCTGTACTACAATACATAACAGGGCAGTATACAGTTATCCTGTGATACACTACAGGACAGTAAGTTATCCTGCGATGCAATACAGAACAGGAAGTATTCAGTTATCCTATAATTCAATACCGTAAATGAAGTACACAGTTATCCTTCAATACAGAACAGAAAGTTTTCAGTTATCTTATGATACAGAACAAGCCAGCAAGAATAAGACAGTACATGGAAAACCTTACAATGTTATGAAGAACAGTGGCCAAGTTTACCTTATAGTACAAGGAATTTAACTGTCCTTGAAGGTAAATGTGATCAAATTTAGTGAAAGCAGTCAATGGTAAATGAAATGCACACAGAAATCAATTCTGAACTAGTATGATTGCATCTCTTATTTCCATTGGGTAGTTCCAATTTCTATTTAATTAAGATTGTTCACATTGAAAGCGTGGACCTATTATAGTTAATTTTACCTTTTCTCCTCTATTGGAACAGATTTGGATTTAATCGATCATACAAGAATCAGCTGTAATAAAAGAAGAACTATTTCTATTTCAATTTCATTAAAACGATTTTATCATAATTTCTTGTACAAACAGTTTAACTTAAACTTTCAACAAAGAGCAACTTCCGCTTTTTCCCCTGCCGTACTTAATTCATTTTAGGAAATCTTCAATATCCCGTTGCCTAGCAACCGAAGTTGGAATGGCAATACGTGTTTTACATCAAACATATTAGAAACTGATTAAATTTGGTCAGTAAATGAAATTAACAAGATTTAGGATCGATTCTGCTGGGACAAAGTGTGATAGTATTTCTATAAATTTGCCTGAATGGTTGCCGTTGGTCTCTGAACTTAAACAGTATTCAACTAGAAATTATTTAGATTCTCTGGGCTCAAGTCTGTCAAATATTAGATTTCTATTCCCTCAGTGAGTAAAATATGACAAAGGTTCATCTATATTATCACGTTCTGCGTGATAAACTTTGAAAATTTGATATAGAAAAATAACGACATGTATATTTGGATATCGTCTTTTTAACACTATAGTCCGAAACATGGTTGGTATATATTCTGCAAGAATCTGATAGATATTAACCGATATTGTTGGTAAATCCCGATGGTCTTTGCCTTGTCCAAAACATTTACTTCTTTAGACCAAATAAATAGCCTATTAGAGCCATTTCAACAGCTAAATTGACAATTTACAATCATAACTAGCCTTGAACAAGCTTTGAGATATGAAACATTTGTTTAAAAGCACCAAATAATAGGCGATGCCCGTTTAAAATGGTTGTGACATTACTGAAATCGAGCAAAATGATTGAGTTATAAATACGGTGGAGACGTCAGATTTGACTTTCTCTATTGGCATAAATGATTAACAGTTAATACCATGGTTATTTATCTAAGTGACATATTGCATGTTTTTTCCTTTTCCCTGGTGCCTGTTTTATAAGACATCTCATTGATTGTGTAGATCGATAGGTCAATTAAAATCACAGTAACTGATTGCCTCGTTCAACTATTCAACCCCCTCAAGAATTCCGTCTATATCGTCTGTTTTCTATAAGGTCATTGCTTTTTCCGGTGGAAAGGTGTTCTGTTTTTAACATTGAGGCATTTTAAACAGATTGACATTGCTATAAGAAGTCTGAATGAATTAAGTATAACATTTCTGCTCCGGATTGGGCTAGGGAGCCGCAGTGGCTCAGTGAGTTACACATTTGCTCGATAACCAGAAGGTCAAGGGTTCAATCTGGGCAACCCCGACATACCGACATGGAAAAAGCGTCTTGCCGTACGGATGGGACAATAAACCGAGGCTCCGGCATGTGCATGTTAAAAACCCCTCGTAATTGTTTCAAAATTATTCAATTGCGTGTATTTGCGTGAAATCACAGCCTTTGCCATTGAATTGTTTTGTCTGGAGAGGTTTATTCTTAATCAGAAAAAAGTATTTGATGGATTACTGAACAGAATCTGACGTGCCACTGTATATTGCAGTAAATATTATGAGAATACAAAATCTGACAGGGGTGATAAACTGTTGTTTACGTCAGAACTTAAAATATCATTGAATATCTATAGATAGGTGTATGAAAATAGAAAATAAAAACTTGATGGAATATACATCGGTGTAAACATTCATCATTTTTAGGAGTTCATTCATTCTTAATGTTCCATGCCATGCTTCAACATAAGATATTTTAAGGTTTTGTACCCTTTAATTGCTTGCGATTCTAGATCTTCAAAGACATATAGGCCAACTAGATAGCTTAATAAATGGTGATTTGTAGATATGTACATGATATATGCATAGTCCAAAGACTTTCAATAGCTCTTCAAAGTTGTTATTTATATTGTTCCACATACATTTTCACCATATGCAAGTAATTGATATCCACTCAGTCACTGAAAGACTTTAACGTTTTTTACGATCCTTATGGAACGCAAATGCCTAATATGCTTTACGGACTGAAACTATTGAATTTCCGGTCTGTTGTTTGAAAATTACGATCCACTCATGGAGCAATTGTTAGGTTAGGATTGGTAGTTGGTATTTGATACCATTCCGATCACATCAATGCTCAAACAGGCCCGTAACTAAAGGGGCGAGGGGTATAATCCTTTCTAATGGGAGTCACCTTTTAATTTAACCGTTCTATGGAGATAAACCACGAGTTTGGCTTTCAATCATTTTAATGATGCTATCATTTTACAAGATAAATAAAGTGGGCTTCACAATAAAGAAACACACTTGTAGTTTGTTAAAATAATGTTTTATCTGCTTTTACGTGAAAATGAAACAATTAGACAAATTAGTGCTTCATTATATACCCATGTTATCTTATTTTCACATGAAATTAATGTGATCTTGTGATTGTATACAAATTGTTGACATAGGCGTAAGAGAGAGAGAGAGAAAGGGAGAAGGAGTCAGGGAACCAGCCATTTGCTTCTTAAAAGATGAAAACCATTTGTATAAGATGTATCAATATCAGTGATAAACCACATCAGACGATTTGTTGAATTTCAGCTTTTAACACCTTCCTCGTGATCTGTTGTTGAAACTCGATCAAATATCATGGTTCCTTCATGAGAAGGTTTCTGAAGTACGTGTACAAAACAAGAGGTACCAAACAAGACAACAATTTCCGTTTTCTTCGTTAAAATAACCGACAGTTATATTAATGTCGTTTTCAAAAGTACTTTTCAATTCTAAGAGTCATGAAACCAAATCACAGAGCGGTATCAAGTGTGTATCGTACTACAAGTCAATAAAGTTGCACGTCTGGAACTTCAGAACTAATTAACTCATTATTTTACAGAAACTCCTGTTAGAGAGACCAATTTACCACAGAATAGCATGGACATATTCATATTTTATTCATATCGTGACCTAGTTTTGGATCAATGATAAAAAAAGATTGCTATGGTTTCCTTATCATATACTTCAAGTGAAACTGAGAATGGTATTTGCTTTGATTCTCTATCATAAACAAACTCATATTTTTGTTATGATTGTAAGATGGAAGAATAACTGTTATTGTTATGTTTATGAGCTTTTTACCACGATATAGTCTAGGTCTACAACTATATTCACCATTAGCTACAAGTATAGACCTAATGAACTCACATGGTTATGTTCGACACTTCAAACAACTTTTATTATAATTACGGGTATATAATTTGATCATTAAGTCGTGAAAAGTTCCGACGAACACCTTATTTACAAAGAGCAAAGTATTATTAATTTGGTAGTCTATATTCTTGCATGAGTTTTTGTGAGCCCTCACTTACTTCGATGTCGGTGTTCGATCACGCCCAAGGTTGGGGTAGTAACATCGAGTTCTACCATTGACATTGGTGCTTTTAGCTTTTGAGTCAAGATTTTATTGATTACGAGCTCAACTAAAATAGATACTGTGTCCCCAATCGAGGCATGAAATCCTCACCCTTTCAGAACATCCATTGTCACTGCAACTGAGTAAGCCAACTCGAGGTCCCTTTCGAAAATTCCAGTATTATTTATTTTGATGTCCGACTACTTAAAGATGTTATTAAGTACATGACGCATCTGAGAATAAAACATTTCAACTGTTCAGCTACACATGTTAATCGTTATTCTACTAGTAAAAAGGTATTCTATCTATTCTAATTAATAGTTAAATCGGACATCTGGGGCTGATATTATTAGCTTTACTGAATAATCCTGGTTAGAGGATGTACCTCTTTTCTGGCTTCCGATTTCTATCAGTACAAATCGTCTTAACACATTTCTGGCCGTGGAAAACATAATCGGTATATATGCCGTTACATTCGGGTTAGCTGATACGTCAGAAAGAACCAAATTTTCTGACAACTAAGGTTCTCGAGGATACTGTCTATACTAGCTGGTCCAAACCTTTTGGAACTAGCTCTGCTGTTGGCCAATCATTATATTTTGCCTAAGATTCCAATCAAAGGTGCTTCAATAGCACATATCCGGAATCATTCTCTAATAAGTTGATATTTCGAGGCCCATAACTGACCCCAGGTCTCAAGGAGGAGGGGGGGGGGGGGGGGGGGCTAAAATTTGACAAGGGGTATTGGAAAGGGATTAACTTAATATAAGGAACAATATTATAACCTCATTGGTCAATATTTTCCAGGGTGGCGAAATTATTCTCGGGGGTGAGCGCTTAGCCATGAGCGTTTTTGTCCATGTTCGATGCCAATGCATTCAAATTCTGGTATTTTTCGCGTGTAGGGTTGTTATTCTCAGCAATTCTCAATCGTCTACGAAGGGTCAATGCATATTCTGAACATTTCCAATATGATATAATTTTTAGCCTATATACAGCTGAACATTCTTTGAGAAATAAAGTATTTATCACCACCACCAGGTGTGAAATAAAACAGATAAATATCTTGACACATGTTATTATATTGTAAATAATCAATATTCATTAATATTCCAGCATTATCACCCACAACCATGAACCATAAAAACGTGATTAGGGATATTGTCGTCTAGGTATTAGCATTACCAAATCATATGGCTCCACACAGTATAGCTCTCAGGGCAACACTTTTCAGAATTGGTCCGGTTTACTTAAAGAGAGGCAGTGTAAACGCGGCAAATTATTCTTTTCAACAAGATAGATTCAGCTTTACGGAAACTGTTGAGGGTTGCAAAACGATGTGTTATTTATAAAGATTAATTGAACCCATTATGGACATGAATACTGAACTGATGTGATACAAGAACTCAATCTCTGGCATCAAGTTATATGTAAGAAGACCGACGAGTTTTCTTTTAGGCATGCCACCCATTGTTTGGCGCCTATACAGACGCTAAATAGTACCATATTTTTGCCTCATCTTTGGAAATACTATTCATTTTGTTAACCTAAGGTCGAAATATAGGAAGCGGTTTAGATTTCACAAATCTATTTAAATCTAGTTTGTATCATGTTAGTTTTGTGTAAAAACGTTCAGTTGGCTTTCCGTGCCAACAAAAACTCACTCAAATGGATGTTATTTCAATTAAGTGCAACATACCGTGGCTTATAGTTTGATGGCGGATCAAATTCGCTTCATAAACATCAGATGTTCCTGACTGTTCCATTGAAGAAATGAACACAAGTCTGTAAAACTAACATGGCCCGATGTATGTTATTATGCGATTAAAGGTTGAGGCTAAGCAACCATAATGCCAATTTTTTGTTCCTTGCATGATTCATTGGTAACTTAAGGGAGTATAGCCTTATAAATATTAGCTTTATACACAGGAGAAGCTAATAGAACTCAATCTCATGTTTCAGAATTTAAATCGGTTCTCCTGCAATTCGATCAATGAAACGTACCTAAAATTAGACTGTCTTCAATTTCTTCTACTTCAAAAGGGGAATGAGGGGAAATCTTAAAACATTTGCATACCCTAACCCTCAGTCCTTGGGTGAGCTGGTACAGTTACCTGAGATACCAGTTACCAGTTCCATCACTACCTAAAAGTTCCAAAACTACAAGATGATAATTAACAAGAATTCCATTTCGATTAATCAACATGTTCACCTGATATTTGGCTATATGGGAGATTAAAAAGATGCACACATTTCAAAAAGCAACTCTAAATTTAAGTTAGATAACTACATACTGAATTCTGTCATTAATTTTCAAATTGATGATTCAGCAAAATTTATAACAAATATTTTTGGTATGAAATGAAAACCATTCAAATTTGTCTTGCATGACTTTATTTTAGTAAATTTGTTCCACATGTAAAAAGTTACAAATATGGCCATACAACCAAACTAAACAAACAAGGGGGTATACAGAACGACAATTTGCTTGTAGCTTTAGTCTTGTCTAACAACAATCATTTTGAAACGTCTGGCGGAATAATTCAGGATCAAAATGAATTTTTGATTTGGTTGGTGTAGTGAGTAATAATTATTATATATGAGTGAGCAAGATCAAATCAATATTACATAACAATGATAAATATGGAGACCAACATAAAGCAAAAGCACACAAGACAAGATCAATTAATAATGACTAGAATAATTAAAAATATGAAAACTCCATAATAAGAATTAATAATTCGGTAGACTCCTTGATAAGTCAAAATCATGCCATGCAATATATAAATACTATATAAATATCTACCCATACAGAGGTAGGATATTTTGAGATCTTTGTGTGATGATATAATTGATAACCCAAATAATTATTATCTGATATTCAATAGTCACCCATTAATGTTATCATTAGGCCTTATTTAGATATTACTAACAATCAACCAAATTCAAAACTACTTTATGAGAAATTTTATTGAATTACCTGGAATCAAGTGAATTTTATACTGTAAAAATTGCAATTGGGTATTATATGTACTTTAAAATTACAGAGATTTTCCTTTCAAATCAAATCATATTAGATCAAATTATGAGTGGATTTTAGCAATAAATTTTACCTGTAATTTGATTACAGAAATTGCAACCATATGATGCCAAACCATATTTCAAGTATGAAAAAATTAGCAACAAATTAGATTATTTTAAGTGATAACATGATTTAAGACTCTTTTCATCTATTTTTACTTGGCAATGTCTTGAAAGTTTCATTAAAATATTTTCCACTCTCTTTAATTCCATGTAAATAAAATGATCTTAGTACAAAATGAGCAATGAACTTATTGCTTGATTTGCAAATAACCTTGTCTTAAGTCAAATATGCAAAGAGGTTTACTATGTATTTCAATACATCACATAATAATTCTCAAAGAAAAAGTCCACAAAAATCTATACAAAATCACAGTTGATTATATTTGTTCATTATCACTCGCGAAAAAAAAAATTGCTATTTTCAATTTTTGATTAAAATCATAGGCCTTTCAACTCATCAAGGTGTCCTCTAAAAACATCAATTATATATTGGAATGAAAAAGTATTATAATATATTCACAAAATAGAACATTTAACAAGAAAACTTCAAAAATTGAAAAAACTCTGATGAAATTCAAAAATCTATTGAAAAGGAATAATTAAAGTGAAAAAGGATTAAAATGAAAACAAGTGTTTGAAAAGTGAGAAAAACAACAGGAATATTGAACCTAGTTAAACCGTACAATTTTTGTACAAAACGACAAATCAAATTAACAGTTTCAATAAACTTAGTTCATGTATGGTAAAAATGTTGAATTCAAATTAGGTTGGTTTTGTGCAGAGATGTAAAAATTAATCAACACTAGAACGATGATGTACTTTACCAAGGTCGTAAAAGAAACGGAACCATACACGTTGGAACGAAATAAACCGTTTTGTCAAAAAGACAAATAGCACTTTTGTATATTTTTGAACACTCAATTGGCACATGATTTTCTTGGTATATATAATTATAATAATAATAATATATCTAAATAGCCCAAAAATGGAAACAAAACGGCTACTTTTTAATTATAAAAACCACAAAAGACAGATCGATTAATAAGACATGTTACGTAACTGTAACAAACTCCATGTATAATATTTTAGTGTAAAAGATTTGCATATATTAGGCTCGAGTTATAGATTATCAAATCTTAACTCTGTATAAAAAGTCAACTGGAAGTATTTATGAATATAAGAATAGTTTTTAGTATGTTCTTAAAAATACAACTGACAATAAGGTAGCCAAAACGACCCTTTTTATCAAAAAATTGGGAGTATATAAAGCCCCATACTCTTATTATTAAGTTTTTGTAAATGTATAAAAATTATACAAATTGCAACTAAGTTCTCCACCATTCTTTCAATAATAGAAATTCAACTGTTATTTTGTTGTGGCTTGTACCCATGAAATATAAATTTCATATCCACTTCAAAACAGCTTGGTTATTTCATAAATATACATATACTTGATTTTCAAATACTATATATATATATAAATCAAATATACAGCATATGGAAATCAATATTTAAGAGGAATGTAGTGTAGTCATTTTGTTTTCATGTATATATACATATCATAGATAGACGCAGTGTGAAAATTGAGAATGTATCAATGTGTTGATTTTTTTTTCCATCTTTTATGTACAAACTAATGTAGGGATGTTATTGTAACCTTGTGACCTCAGATTTTGCTGCATAAATACAACCCTGTAGTTATTTAATGAACGCTTTTTACATCAACAGTATCCCAAGTTATATGTTTGGAAGATCAAAACATTATTATTACTAAAGCAACATCTGCATTGACATCGATATAATGTAGTATTATTCAGCTAGCATGAAAGTGATGGGTGTATATAGTTTATTGTAAACTATATTCCCCCAACATGTTGAATTTCTTTGTTTTTTATTGCACGATATTTGCAGGATGTTAGTTAAAATCAACATGTTTTTAAAAATGTTATATAAATAGATGATTGGGTGATAAATGTTGTTTTAATGATAATGATTTGTACGAACTTATGCGGGAAATTCTCCTAAAGACCAAACTCAACCAAAACTAAGATTCAAACCAAGGATACAAGAAGATTCCTTCTTCAGATAAAATCCTATTTGGATTCAATACGGAATTAATTGGTCTAGTGCACAAACAATACTGGGTTTAGTGATGTTAGTGTTAAAGCAAGACCATGTTAGTGTTAAAAAACAAGACTAAACGTAATGGAACTAAAACACACAAAAAATGAAAGAACTGGAACTGAATGGAACCGTGTAGACCCAGACTTTTGGATCGGCGGCTGTCATGCAAATAATAAAAGAAAAGTAAGGAAAATAAAAACAACACAACGAAAATAAATTGAACAAAAAATTTAATAGTAACCAACCACAATAAAACAATGTGGACTCAAAATATATATATATTATTATATATGCAAAAAATGAAAGTAAAGAGAATGAAAATATAATGGTCACAATACTGAATACAAATTCTTTTGAGCGGTCTAAAACAATGTGCTAAAAGACAGCACACAGATTAAAATATTTGCGTCATGATATTATGCGTACAATGAGAGTAAAAACTGAATGCAAACACAAAGTTAAAACTACACAGTCATGGATTTCTCCTACAACATTCTAAAATGTCGCCAACAAAAAGCCTCCTGTAAGATACTAAAAAAAACACAAAAACATAATTAAATAATGAAGAATAACTTATACACCAATTAACGTCAACAATTAAAATAAATAAATTATGCAGAAAAAAAATCAAACGATTGGTTTAAGAGATTTTCCCTCCGTTTAAAAACATGATATGGTTTTAAAAATGATATCGCAAAAACGCAAATATGTTATGAATTGTATCATAATTAAATTATTTTCCAATTTGTGGTTTTGTAATGTGGTTTGTCCATTAGGTAACAATCTTAACAATTTCTTTTTTTTTTTGTTCACAAACATTATGTTTGATAGTTCACTGTCTGAATAAATTACGTTTCACAGTTTATTTTGACAAGGATCAGATCTGAGTTTTAAATCTTGCGATTATTGGTTTTAAAAGAAACTTGTAGCACTCGGTTGCCTAATGTGAATCCATGTAGACTTTGAATTGCCATGAGAGTCTCGTCATAATTGGTCATGGTAACGAAACCAAAGCCTTTACATTTCTGTGTTTGGAAATCACGGATAACTTTGACACTTTGTACAGCTCCAAAGGGTCCAAACAACTGCCATAAAACACTATCTTCAGTATCAGGAGCTAGGTTATAAACAAATATGCACCATCCAGTACCATTGGTATTGAGAGATGTTGATGAAGCTGATGTGGTTGCCGCAGTTGGAGTTGTACTGGGTAGTAAGGTGTTTGGTAAAAGACCAGGGTCCAATGGTGAATACCTACAAGTATATAAACACAAAATTTGAAAATCAAAACAATAAATTGTACAAAATATAGTACAGTATACTATACCTTACAATGAGCATCATAGCATTGATTTTCCAAGCATGGAGCTTTTAGTCAGAAAAGATAAGTTAAAAACATCACAAAGCAATTAGTTAATGCTGATTTCGCTCCTTCGGAATGTTTACCTCCATTTCCAAAACCAATTGTCCTGATGAGGATTTTGTGTCCGAAACACAGAAGCATGCATTGAGCTCAGGGCAAAGTATATTTTCAATTTAAATATTTTAACTATTACGACAGTTTATACTATTTTCAAAATTATGATAATTGCAGCATGATATATGGAGCTAAGATTGACTCTCACAAACTGTTTATAAATCAATTTTCATTTCTCAGTCTCCTGTCTTCATAGCTCTCTTACTGACAGGTATGTTTAGAATGATGAAATCTTATGCCAATAAAAACAAATTATTCTCTCATCAATCTAAATTTAACCAATTGTAAACAAATTTTACACTGTATCTTATCACCGGAATCAGTCTGTAAACTTGCAGAATATCTAGGAAAATCAATTCTTCCTAGTTCCGACTATCTTTATCAGTCGGCTAAATGTTGGAAATTGTTGTGATTATTTGATTTGGCTTGATGGCTGAACAAACACTGGTTGATAGAATATATTCCACTCATACGTCAGCCTATTTCCTACACAGACAGATGTACATCACATTCGTGTTGGTTTCTTATCTATGGGTAGGCTAGGTTATTTAGTCTATCAATTATACGGCTCAAACATTTGTAACTTTCAACAGCTTCCATTAACAACATTTTTGCCCAGCAGGAGAGTATTAAGATCAATATAAAAGGTCTGGTAGATAGTGCCTGTCTTTTCTTTCAGCCATGATTGTTTTGATTGGCATGTTTCAAATACTGCAGAATAAACCTGATATGCCAGTTACGATTTGCAAAAATTCAATTGAAGTCAAAACAGCAGCATGTGCCAATACACATACCTGAATCTACTGGTCGCTGTTGGGTGATGAATGGGTCCAAAGAATCTTCTTGTTGGAGATAAATAAGTTGCCAAAGCTAATGGTGCCATGGCAGCCATATTTTTATTGGAACTCGGAGAATTTGCAAATTTAACCGTGACAGGTTCAGTTGCTCCTTCAGGGATGTAACCGTTTAATTTCTGTATGGCTCTCTCGGCTTCAATTCTTGTATCAAATCTTATGAAGCCAACACCTTTCGATAAACCTACAAAAGATATCCAGAATTTCATATATCAAACAATTCATGGATATATTCAAGTCATTATTGAAAATATCCTAATATTTTGTTTTCCTTTCAAAGAAGTTTAATATCAATTATTTTTCTTTTTTTCAAGAATTGTTGCCATTATCACATTTAAATTTTGAAATCATAATCATTTTTGCTGCCATTTTGAAATTTTTCATTGACTTTCCTAATAAGATTTGTACGTAAAGATTACTTTGAACACTTGAAAGTGCATGCAAAACATCAACAAAACCCTACACATAGATATATCTATTTCAACATAAAACCAACTTAACATCTCTGTTGAAATTTAATTACATTTTTGTCTTGGTGAAGTTTTGCCTGAATATGTGCTAATTTGAGAACCAAAAAACCAATTAAAGCACAGCCTTGCTGTCAGAATTTAAGACTAGTCATTGTTACTTATTAATAATTTCCATTAAAATTTAGTCAAAAATGTAGAATTGCAGGCTTCGCAAAATTACTTTAATTTTATGTTGCAAAATTTGAAGATTTGTAATTCATCAAGCAGAGTTATAGGTTAACCTTAAAACTTAACAAACAAGATTGTAATTTCTGCTTTGCAACAAGAATTTTTTGTAAATTAAGTTAGCAATGAAATATTGTAAGTTTACTATGCAAAAAAAGTTAAGTAAGCAATGAAAGATTTTACTTTGTAATAAAGATTTTTCGGAAATGAAGTAAGCAATGAAAGATTGTAATTTGTACTTTGCAAAAACGATTTGTTACCTTAAGCAACATTAACAAATTGCAGGTTTGCAAGAATTTAACCTGAACTCGGCAAGAATGGATATTTTACTTTGCAATATAAAGATTTGTTATTTCAGCGATTAAGGATTTCAGATAAACTTTTTCTCATCAATCAAGAATTGTATTTGTACTTTGCAGTAAGGATTTTGTAACTTTAGTTCAGCAATGCAAGATTGTAATTTTACTTTACTTCAACTTGATCAATATTGTACCTCAACTTAATCAATCACATTGTACCTCAACTTGATCGAGAATTATACTTCAACTAAATCAAATATTGTACTTCAACTTAATCAAGAATTGTAATTTAACTTAAACAAGAATTGTACTTCAACTTAATCAAGAATTGTCATCAAAAATTGTAACTCAACTTAATCAAGAATTGTAATCACTTATTTACTAACTTAAAAATTCAACTTAATCAAGAATTGTAATGCAACTTAATTAAGAATTTTAATGCAACTTAATCAAGAATTGTAATGCAACTTAATCAAAAAATATAATTTAACTTGATCAAGAATTGTAAATCAGCTTAGATGTTTGTAGGTTTGTGAATTTTATCATCAATCAGGAAATACAATTTTGAATCATAGAAGAGATACAAATATACTTTGTTGGCCAGAATTTCAAAATCACCTATCAACAACCGACTTTTTTTCTATCAGATTCAATTTATTTTATGCATAAATAAAAACCCATTCAACATGTAAAGCACAGCAATTGATTTTAAAATGGTCCAAATATCTTTCAGAATATAACATTTAATTAATAGGATTGGCAAACAATTACAATATAAAAAGCTGTTCTTTTTGCATAAAACAATTAGATTTGTCCGTGTTATATATATTTATATGGAAATGATCTGATTTGGACTTCATGCAATTAAAATTCAACAGAGCTAAATATAATTCAGAAAATAAAACAATGAAAAAAAAAATTAACTGATTAAACAGGTTTGAAAGGGTAACAATAATACCTCTAAAAAACATAAACAATTTCACATATAATAATAATGATTAGTTTGAAAATGAAATAAAAAATCAAAACAACAAAATAACAAGGGTGTGAGAGCCCTGCAAAAATACCTCCTGGGCCAAAATTATTTGCTCCATGCATACATACAGTTTTCAAAGAGTGTATTCTGACCTGTGTTGTTATCATAGAGAATTCTCGAAGTTATGATCTTGCCACAGACGGAGAAAGCCTGTTCCAAGTCTCTTTGTGCCATAGACTTTGGCAGTCCACAGATATACAAATTAGCACCTTTGATTGTCTCACTACTGGGCCTTGCAAACGACACCTACAAATAAGTACGGAGGAATTTTAGTCAAAGATTTTGACGTCAAGTTGCAATAAATGATTAAGGTACCTGTGATTTGGTCATATAGAATTCTTGAAGTAATTATTACTCCAGAAGAGGAAAACAATTTCTCCAAATCCAATTGAGTCAAAGATTTAGGCAAGCCACTTATGTACAAATTGGCTCCTTTTATGCTTTCTGAGCTTGGGCGAGCTAACGAAACCTGAAATTAATAAAGAGTCTTAAATGCAAACTAAATGGTGATAAAAATCAAGAGAACATAACATAAGTTGAGCGTAGCAGATGAAAAAAAAGTTTTTAAATATTTAATTGCCAAGATTTATGAGATTCTTCTTTTCGTTTGAGAAATTTTGTTTAACATAAGTATGCCAAAACATGCAAATGATTGTAATAGGAGATTAAAATGTAATTTTTTTCCCCTTGAAGTCACTAGATCTGTATGCTCAAAATAACTCAAAGATATAAGCAAAGGAAGAAATGAGTTGTTCGTTGAAAATGAGATATAGAAAATAGAAAAGAGATAAAAGGCTGAAAAACTGAAAACTGGCAGATGAACTGAAAGGAAATTAGAGTTAAACCTAGTAAAATCAAAACAGAAATATGTGTTAAATATTTGGTTTCTTGGCTCTTGTTCTTTTTCACAAATTGGTTGTAATTTCTGGAACTTTCCCTGTAAATCTTTTTCTGTTTTTATCAAAATTTTAAGTCAGAATATTTTAGATCATAAGTATTGCCACACACACACACATTTTCCTTGGCGCAGAGATCTATCAACTAACTTTAGGATTGCTTACTTACTACAACGGTAATTTTACTTAGGAACACTTACTTACTACACGATTACGTAGCCTAACTTAACAACATTTAACCACCAACTACATTGATTTACCAAACTGAGGGGCACTTAATACACAATTGAGTAACCTAACTTAGGAGCACTAACTACATGATTGAGTAATTTAACTTAAGAGCATCTACTACATGATTGAGCAATTTAACTTAAGAGCATCTACTACATGATTGAGCAGTTTAACTTAAGAGCATCTACTACATGATTGAGCAATTTAACTTAAGAGCATTTACTACATAATTGAATAGCATTTACTACATGATTGAATAGCATTTACTTCATGATTGAATAACCTAACTTAAGAGCACTTTCTACACATCGAGTATACTTGTATTATTTGTGAAACTAAGATTGACTAAATTTATATAAGCTTATAGGATCAAAATATTACATTATCACATCATAAATATATATGTTCCTTTTGTAGACTATTTCCATTATAGTATTATTGGGTTCATCTAATATAAAAGCTTACTTAACTGATTACTCGCATTAAGCTAGATATATTACCAAATCTATCTTTATTCCTGTTTATGTGCAAATAACCTTGAGTAGCAAACTACAGATGAACACTGGATAAGATGTTAGTAATCAGCATGTAAAATAACACATATTTTCTCAACATTATCAAGATAAATAGTTTATCTGACATGAACTTGATTACAATTAACACATGATGGAAATATGTTCACTTCAAATGCCAGCGTAATCCTTGGTGGTATTCAAAATGCACTCAAGAACACCTCTATATCACTGTATTTATTTGAAAGATGAGCACAGTGTGTACAGTTTTGTACACTATGTCAGACAAGATCAAGAAGATTTTTTTTTTCGTACTGAAATGAGGTGTTATATTGTTGCCTTGTACATTTCCAAGTTTGTTATTTCTAAGGTAAAATAAATCATGAATTCTTCCTGGCAGTTAACAGAAATATCAAAATTCCTACAATTGAACACATGTCTGTACTAATATATTTTCACTTGCTTAATCTTTTTGGTTGTAAATGAAGTGAATGAACATAACCCCAGATACAGGTCAATGTTATACTTTTTTTGTAAAAGGATTTTTGATATGGACGGGTAAAGAAGACTTCAAGGGAATTTGAAAAGGTTATTTTTACAATCTGCGTTTTTTTATAATTCAAATTTGTTCTATTTTGATTTTCAATTCATTGAAAGAATGAAATTTGCCAATGTGATGTTATTATTTGGAATTAAAGGAACCACAAATTTTAGAAAGAAAATGTGTATGGTTGCAGCTGGAAGCAGACCTTTAAGTTGGAGGTACATTGGACCATTATTGCTGCAATCCAAATTTCTAAATGTTGTAGTATATATAAGCTTATATCAAACAAATATTTTTTTTTGTGGAAAGATTTTTGTGTAGGAATTAGAAACATGATCATTGATCATATGAATCTGTAAAAAAAAAAGAATCTCTAAGAAGCTTAGTTATACATCTTTTTGAAATAATTTGTAAATGCCAATGTTGTTTGTCCAAATCAGATCAAATTTGGGCAGATCCATCTTATGTCATAATAAATTTCCTCCTGAGAGATAGATGATACTGGTAGTGATAGCTTACAAACGGATTTTAGATCTTCTCAATGTCTTTGAAGGTAACATCTGTTTTAAGATAGGAGTCAGATGTAACGTTATAGCTAGGTACCGACAGACTTGAAAACACTATCTTTCTCACCTTAGTATCATGAAATAATAAACTCTTTCTTTTCCTGGCAAAATTTAGACCTGGCTGTTCAGTGCTGATAAGGTCATGTAGAGTCAAACTGACAAATTGAAGGTGTGTAAAAATTCAAATGAAAATCTATCATACTTGTGACTGCCCAAACTACTTAGATTTAATATTTAAATTGTAGCAAATTTCAATTTGTCAAAAAGATTAAATGATCTTAATGTTAAAGCCTAATTGAAATGGGAGCTTTACATTTTACTTTTATTAGATTAAAGAAGTCCTGCAATGCAAAAGTGTACAACTAGGAACATTTTCCATAGCAAAAGCATACAGGTCTCCTGTGTTCGGATTTCCATCAAGGATCTTTCTCCTGCACCTCTACGAGCCAGTGAGGCCTCAGCTTATTATAAAATATCAAATTTTAAGTTGTTAAGAGATGTGGAAACTATTAAAAGATTGTAGAGCTTAATACACATATTTTCTTTACTTTTCTGTAAATTTAGACTTTTTTTTCGGCATTGGTATGTCAATTCACATAAGAAAAACTGACATATATCTATAAACCTATCAAATAATACAAGAACTCTCCACCTACAGAGAAAACATGGTAAATTCAGACAAAAAGGCTCCATATTTTTACTATTAGAACACCTGGAGAGAGAAATGCTGGTAATTTATTAGTTTATGGCCTAGGCAAATTTCCATATCTTTTTATTGAAACAATACCATCTGCTTTATATTTATTAATATCCACTGTTCAATATCCATATAATTTATAATTTCCTTCCATGAATTTTTTTTTTACTTTCATTATTAAAGGGACAGATGCGCCCATTTTGGGCAGTTGATTTTAGTCATGAATATATGTAAATAGTCTTCAGGAGTACAGAAATGTACACAAATCACAGAATTCCTTTAAAAATGCTTCAAACTAGGAATTTTAATCATTAATTCTATATATGTCTTTTCTATATATCACAGAGTATCTTAAAATGACAAGTCATCATTTTAACAAACGCAGATAATTCTGGACACAAACATGGATTTCAAGGCTTTAATTTCAATAGTGAGCTGTAAACACTTAAATTACTGATTACCTTGGCTAAAAAAAATTCCAGTTTCTAAGACTAAAGTATGATTGGTCAAATAATGGCGCACTTGGCCTTTAAAAGTAGGGGATTTCAAATAGAACTAGAGGCAGTCAATCAATTGAAAAAATAATGGATCACAAATTTCACCTTTTATTTAAAATTTCACACTAAATAAATATGATTAATATTAACCATGTGGATATGAGAAACCGAGCCACAGAATAACATTAGTGTTTCAATAAGCTGAGATATCCTATACCCTGCCACATTGGCTGTACTGCCTTTAAAACAATGAGAATGAGACTTGAAAACCAGTAAGCTTAATATGAAGAAATGAAATTCCCCTAAAAATATTTCTACTTCCCATGGAAGATTGGTAAAACCAAACAGTAAAAACAGTTTGCTTATAAATATTATGAAGAGGACAAGTGGTAAGGCCATGATTTGTTGAAGTGTGTGTGTGTGTGTGGCGAATACTTAATGATTGCCAATAATTGTACCTATTAAATTCTACCACTCCATTAAATGGCCCATAAATCTCCTAAGTAGTATCAACACAGATTTATGAAGCTCAATTGTTACCGACCAAAGCAATTTAATCTTTGATCTCCTGTGGAGAATAAAATTGCTTTGAATTACAACATTTTTGACTATCATAATTGACTGTCAATGACACAAGTCTTTCAAGAAGAATAGTTATAATTGGGAAACATGAAAGATTTCTGTTTGTTCTTGTGATCTGGGCCTGGGCTTCTACGAGAGTGTCTTCCATAACACCATCAGGTACTGGCGGTTAATACATTGGATTACAATTCCCCATCAATATCTGTATCAAAGATCTTTTTGCCAATAATGTTTGAATATTTGTTTGATTTTAAGGATACCAAGTTCACCAAAAAAGGCAGCCTATCTTATAACTTAAAATTTTATAGTTTCTAGCTAATTGGCTGTCAAAATCTTAAAGAAAATTTCTAAAAAAATTTCATCTAAATTAAATTAAATACCAAAAGTTATTGATCAAACAGAAACCTTTCTCAAAGAGTATTGTAGCATTGTGAATTTTAGAAATTAGTAAGGGAGTTTCAGGTCATGTTTTTGTAAACACTGTAGCAGTTGTTAAATATCTTCTATGCAATCACACAGGGATCATCAAAATTTATCATAAAAATCAGGTAATTCTTTGTTCAAGTCACCTGTACTGGATATCAAAAACAAATATTTGACCTTTAAAAATGTCAATGTAAACTTAACTTCAATTTTCATATTTAAATGGATTTAGTGATGCCAACAAAGAGCATGTGGAATCATTAGATTTTGTATGAAAATTTAAGCTGCCAAATGAAATAAATTCCAGTACACATTATGGTAATTTTTTTTGATAAACTTTGATGATCCTTTTAAATGAAATGAAACGTAAGTTAGGGCTATTGGAGAAAAATAAATGATTAATCATATAAAATGATAAGTGGTACATTTGAGAAATCAGTTACGAAATAAAATGTCACACTGTGAGAGTGGATTAATGAAATCTCCAAGCAAATATATCCATTACCATAAAAAATCAAAATTGACATGAACAAAAAGGTACCATTGAAATCTAGAATCCAAAATAAATCACAATTAAAAACCTCTCGTTACCATGGTATCACCAAAAAAAAAATAACACAAAAACTACACAACTTACCTTAATGGTTTTATTCTGTAGGCGTAAACCATTCAATGTGTTAATAGCTTTTTCAGCATCGTCTATTCTTTTGTAATTCACAAAACCATACCCCAGACTCTGACCTGAAAATACATGGTTTCTATGTAAAATATAAAATGTTCGAGATGGCTGACAAAGAGCAGAAGTCAAATTTGAGTAAGTTGCCACCACCAGGAAAAAATAAAATAAAATAATGTACAAAGATAACGTAATCAATGGTTAACAACTTTTGATGGGGTCCGTATCAAGGACAAAGTTATGTCCTTATTTGAGAAAATGAGGCCGTATATTTAAGCTATGCCTCTGGATGTTTTACTGGTATAGTAACTAAAAATTGCTTTAATTCGTAGAAGATTGTATCATTTTAATGAAATTTTATAGTAAGCATATTACATGCTCTAAATGATATTGTAGTATATTTCAATATACTTCATTTTAAAATTAGAAATTAACATTACACTTGGCCAATTTATTGTAATATATTATTCATGATTCATTTGAGTGGTTCTTGCCACATGTTGCCATTGTGTTAATAGTAAACTTTCAGTGTTCTTTTATGGATTATTTGATTAAATTGAAATCCAACCCACAGATGGAAAGAAAGAAACTCAACAATTCAAATTTTCATTTTAAAATCATATTGTAATTACTGTTGTTTGTCATGACTCTTGACCCTTTCACACGAAAGTCTGTAAACCAATATGGTGCCCAACCAATAGATCAACACCCAATGTGATATGTAAATAATATGCTGAATAAGATTTAAATTTAAATTATTTTTCTTTTTAATTCATTATTATGACTTTTAAAAACAAATTGTGTACTCTGGCATTCACATTCAAATGTGCCAATAAGCTGAAAATGGTGCAGCTTTGACTCCAAAAATCCCTCTATCGACAATCCGGGAGCCCTCTTTTCACAACATTGGGTGTCAAACTCCTTAGTATTCATTAATAATTATCAGCTGAAACCATCACACTTTTACGTTAGTGGTTATTTTAAGTGAATAGAACCATGCGAATGTTCAACAGTGTCTTATTAAGTTCTGTGAAAAGTCTACAATTGCACAGATATTTACATGCTGCATCAGGCTGCATTTGATTCACCAAGCCCCACCTCTAAATATTTTGATAGCATGATTAATATTTTATGGTAGGCAAAAAAAGCCAAAATATCATATTACATGAGTGTATAGAATCAGGTGTTGGTACAACTAATGATAAATTAGTTGAAATGAGTTTTCATGTTCAACGAGGTATAAATGAACTGGTTTCATGTATTCTACAGACTTTGAGTGCTGATAAGATAAAAATCGGTAAGGTTTACTCTCAAGACTAGACAGTGAAATCTTGTTAAGGCCTGTACAGAAATATGTTGGTTTCTTGTAGACTTCCTCACTATTGTTTAAATCATGTTTAAGATGGGTATTAGACAAGATAAGACTGAAATTAACTAATTGTTAACATCATAATATTGTATTGAGTTTGTATCATAATAATAATAAAATTTGGTACATGTTTCATATATTCGCATAGCGTGAAACTCTTGAGTAACAACACTAACAAGGTTCTGTTTTAATATTTCTTTTTTCATATTTATAATCATTAGAGTGATGAACAAAAAACAAAACGGACCACAATGTGTTAATTCAAAAATTGTTTGGTGGGGTTTCTTGTTTAATGCTTGAAAGGAAAATTATGCTCTTATGACTTAATTTGTCTTCTGATTTCAATTATTACCTCCAAATTTGGACCTATCCAAATGCAGCTCTCAAGAAATGCAGCATAATTTAATCAAATTTTAGTCTGTTATTATGCCAGTATTTCATAAGAACAGTTTTTCTATATTCAATATAGTTGGTAGGTAGAAAATGAAGAAAGATGATATTCACAGTATAATACAACAGATGGACAGATGTTTGTGTTGTGTATTATCAGAAAAAAGTAGAGACAGCTGCTCAATGTAACTGACTAAGCCCAATGTCAAGGTATCAACACTGTTCATTCAACCATTACCTTCATCCTCGCAAAATTCTTTTCTCCTATCTATAATAATAGAAGCCGACTTCCAAATCTATTGTTTATTTATGAATGGTATTGAAACATCTGCAGATATTTGAAGGCTATCATAGTGAATGGGTCATCCAATTGTCCTGATAAAGTGCAAATATATTTCATGTTAAATTGGGTCATTGAGCAGTTTGACCATAGAATATAACTTTTTAGGCATTTCATTTTAGCTGCTTTGTTCAAATATTTTTTTTGATTTTTTGTGGTCATTTCTGATCAAGATCACATCTATCTTTAACAGTTTAGTCTAGCCTTCTTTTTATTGATCGAAATGTAATACCATGACTATACCAGAAATATTATCTTATTTCTATAATAACAATTTTTATCTGGCTGACTATATGTTTACATCTCTTGTGCACAGATTTCTGATATCAGCTGTTTTTATCAGGCTGGGCGTGTACTAATCACCAAAACATGTCAAAATATTCCAAAACAATCCTGAAATAAGGATAATTCACCTTTATTCATCACTTATCACCTTGAATTTTGGCAGAAGTAACATTTCAGTTTTAATACTTAACCATGTTACTTTGTCTTTTTAAATCAAAATCCTGCAATATATTAGCCTTGAACATATTTTTGAAGTTCATGGTAAAGGTGCAAAAAGACAAGGTATAGTGTCTGGTTTGGTAATATCGGTACAGTGAAAAATAGCAGAAGTTATTCATGAATGCATCTTCTCTGAACTCATACCTCTTAGATTTGCTCCTTCTATTTTCTACTGTATCAATAATTCCACACTGATCATAGCACACTCATTCTTATTCCTTTCTTTAGGAATATCAGGTAAAGCAATTATTTATGACTTTATTTTTACACAAGCCTAAAGAAAGCATCCTCTGGCTCTGGGTCTATCTAGATCTAGTGATTCATTGCATTAGTACTTAAGTATATTCCTCAAATTTCCCTTAAAAAATTTAAGATATCAAAAACATTTGGAATTTATAATCAAATTATATATATATCCAGTGATGAAAGTTTGATATAAATATCAATAATTTATTTATAGTAATAGATGAAATAAAGGAATGTCCTATGCAAAATAAAATCAATATCTCTAGTTAAATTTTATATATAACATTCTAGCAACCAACTAGCTGTTATTTCATTTCAAATTATAATGAATAACAAAATACAAAGGAATCACATTGACCCAGCATGTCTTGTATTGGTTATTTAATAGTCTTTTTTGAAAATAATGACCGACACAGGCTAGCATCAATTAAACTTGTATGGTGCATTGCCATTTCAAATTCAGTAAACTAACAGCATCAATTTGAGACATTTCTTGTGTCTATGACGCGTGTCTTAAATTTTGGAAAAAAAAAAAAAAAATCTGGCCAAGTTTCACTTGAAAATGTCTCTCGTTCAAAGCCCCTCCAAACCAGACCTGTTGTAAAATGAGGCGAATGAAGAATGAAATTAAACCTTGTATTATTATAAGTACAGTATTGGTAGACCATAAGTTCTTCATTATCAGTAATTAGAAATATTTTTATTCATATCAAGAACTTTTGACTTAATAAGCACCAGTATCTTTAATATTTTCAAATAAGCTTACTTATTTTCCATAGAATTTTTTAATTCAAAATTTGTCTCTTTTCAAGTATGTATGGGCCAATTTACTGGCAATATTCAGAAATATTTTCATCATATTTATAATGAAGCTCTTTTTTTGAAAATGAATCTGTTTTGACAAATTCAGGTGTTCATTGGAAAAAGAATAATCTCTCTGTTATTTCAAGTCATCCCCATACATTCACTTTAAGTTAAGTTACTTGGGTACGGCCCAGCTAATTATGTTTACAGGTAGAATAATCTGTGTAGTCCATGTTCTAGAATGCCTCCAGGCAGCATCTGTTCTATAATGATACAGAATCAATTATAACTCACTCACCTGTGGGTTTATCTCTAATTAATTTACAACTTTCAACTTCACCAATACTGGAGAATAAGGAACGTATATCGTCTTGTGTCATTGTCTGTGGTAAATAATTAACAATAAGGTTGGTTTTGCTGCAGCCATCGTCGTCATGGGAATGAGTAGGAGATGTTGTGCCACCATTTGTCAGACCCAGTTGTGTTGCAGGGTCCATCATAGCGTCCCCTAAAGTTATCTGAAATAGAGAACAAATAACAATCACAATTTCATTTTGTCATACATTTTTTACAGAAATGATCTTACTCAATGAGTTAACAAGGCCAAATAAAATAATCCCCATTCAATAGAAAATAGTTAAGAAATCTGTAAAGCACCATGTACATTATAGACAGTAGCTATCAGTTAGTAATGGTATGTTCAATCAAAATTCAGGACATCCCAAAGGATTTAATATCAGTATCTTTACAGAATTATCTTCGTTGTTACAAGTAAAAAAGATACCATTACTGTCTGGACTATGTT
Source organism: Lottia gigantea (assembly GCF_000327385.1). NCBI lineage: Eukaryota > Metazoa > Mollusca > Gastropoda > Lottiidae > Lottia > Lottia gigantea. Next base: position 152,584 of record NW_008707617.1, on the reverse strand, counting down.
CCAATTCTACACTAAGAGATATGATTTGTATGGTAAGCTTACATTCCCTGATCAAATTAATATCTAAAGTGACCTTGATATCATTAGCCAAGAACTATCATTACGCAAGGACAAAATCAACCTTCAGAACACAGATTTCCCAGAGGGTGAAATCTCAATTTTATCAGTGCTCTTAGATTAAGCTTAACATCAAGATCTTGCAAAAAAAAAAAAACTTTTATGAAGTATATTTCAGACATTGTTATTGTACACTGTAATTCCAAATAGTCAATTTTAATACTTTTGCATTCATACGGTCTATGCATAATAATTATAAATACTATGCATGCATAAGGTTGTGACATAAACTTTACAAAGGATGTGAACCAAGGTTTACAATCTTTTTAATTGAATATTGCTTTCAAATTACAATAGCCATCCCAGGTAGATATTATGCAGCTACTGTTCAGGCCTACTGCATAAAAAGGCAAGGCCCATCAATATTCCTGAACAATTATAAGAGTTTATTTACGGCAAAATCAGAGTTGATACATAATTTTCTCTGGAATCATCCTTTTAAACCTTGCTTATATACTAAAATACTCCCAAACAAATTGAAGAAAAATATTTATCAGTTTTTACACTTTCTCAGAAGGCACAGTTATCAGAAATCAGTGAGTTGGGAATGATAAGTACCATACTTTATCATCTACTTTCCTCAAAATCTAGTATTTCAAGTACACTTCTGACACATATCATATGGTGTAGAAAACAACACAAATCAACGTTGAGTTTTCGTGTACCACACAAACACATTTTCATATCTTTTGGTTTTTGGGTGGGATGATGAATGAATAATATTGTTCAAAGTTTTAAATTAATTCCTGACACTTCACCTAATGCTGACCAGGTTTTGAGAGTGATGGTACATATAATAAGTAACTTTTTGACAGCAACTGATCTGTCAACATAGGCAACTGATTTGCCAACAGACTGATCTGCAACATAGACAATCGATCTGCCAAAATATGCAACTGATCTGCCATTCTAAACAGTGAGCTAATCAATTTTTCAATGAAATTTAGCGGTGTTTTCATGAAAATACATTTTCTCATTTCTTGGAAATATTATCAATAAATTTCAACATCTTTATCAAAATGATGGCCAACTCAGCTGGAATTTTCAAAAACCTGTAATCTGTGCTATTAAAATATTTACCTTACAGATAAAAGAGTTTTAAAATCTAATAATAACTGTGAAGAATGTTGTTTGCTTAATGTTTCCATTTTTTCAACAGCAATAAGATATTTCTATCTGTTATGTCATTTTCTGTTAAATGCTTTACACAGTAGGCATATTTGTAGAAAAAAGGAAATTACTTTTTTTTGGATTGGAACTGAATCTTATATAATATGAAATCTGTTGAAACTTTGTACCAAGTTTTGCAAAAAAAAGAAGTTCAATACCGTACACACAATTTTTCATTATACCGTGTCAATTAGTAAACTTACAAATTGGTTAGAGCCAATTCAATTCAAAGAGTATACTCATCTAGTTAGTTTTCAGATCTTAGTTCTAGAAATAGAATAGAAAGTCAGGTTTGATGTTGGTGCCAAAATATATTATTGGCTTTGTTAATATTTGCAAAAGAAAGCATGCTATTTCAATTCCAAAATAAATGTTAGAAAGAATTTTACGTAAGTTAATTCATTTTGAATAATATTGAGTCTGTTTCTAAAAATAATCAGACAGGCTGCTTTTCATATTGATTGAATTCTACTTGCCAGTTCAAGTCTTCTACTCATATTCCTTGACTATCGCTTCGAATTCTGATTATTCCTTCAGCTTTTGTTTTAATATTCTACAACGTCTCAAATTAATCCATCTTTCTGAATATTAATGTCATTCTTATTCAAATGAGTCCATAATAGGATATCTAATTATACAAGCATGTATTAAATGATTCCACACTGATCAGCCTGTCTATCACTCCGCCATATTGATACTACTACAACCCAGTTGTCTAGCGAAGTTTTTAATCAATATTCCTTCGACTGGCAGCCCATCGGCATCTAATTATATCAAGTTCCACGACAGGACAGACTAGCCTAGTGTTGCATGACTCACACAATTTTTCAATAAAATCATTAAAATGTGTCATAGCCAATCAGCCATTTCTCAACTCTCAACTTTTTCACTTTATTTTTGTCTTTGATAATCTTAAATTTCAGATAGATCAATTTGTTATATCAAAATATAGTCCATCCTGAGTTATCCTTTTATCGATTGGTTTTTTGATATTTTCATTTATAGTATATTTTGATAACTTTAAGACTGGACTGAATTCAACCAAAATGTCATTGTGGCTTTTAAAAACTTATTACAATTTTGGTTGCATTTGTTAAACAATGTCATAGATTATAAACTTCCGTACATGATCAAGAAACCAAACACTAAACAGATCTTAATATCTCTGTTTAGAAAGGTAAGTGGGGCTGATCCTTTAAATATCAATATTGGAAGCTTAGTTTATCAAATTTTACTTTCAATTTGCACATGTCAGGAATAAATACACCATAATAAATAGAAACAAATGAAAAATGTAGATAAAAAATTTTTTAAATCTGATGGTCACAGTCCAAGCCCACATCCCCCAACTTAAGTTGATAAAGGTAAAAACATAATATCACATAGCAGTAGCTTCCAATTAATTAGGATTTATTAGCTATGACACAGCAGGGCTTTGAAGTACTTGGGCATTTACTGGCAAAATTGGCACCACGATTTTAATGATACACTTACAAATTACTTACCATACAAGAAGGGGTGCACATAGCAAAATTTGACGGGTTTATACTCTGTGACATTATGGTAAGACGACTTTTACTTGAGAAAAACGAAAGATATGGTTGGGTTTCTTTGTTACAAAACCATCCACTGTCTCCAATATAGCAGTAGCAGCCTTTCAGACGACTTCAATGATAAGCGCTCAGTTAAGAGACAAAGGAAAATATCGAAGCTGGAAGAAATAAGGTTTTAAAAATGTGAAAAATATAGAGCACATACCTGCATTTTCTTGATAAGATGAAAAATAATAAATACACTAAAATAAAAACTAAAGGTAAAAAATTCGGGAAACAAAAAGCAGATAGAAACTATTCCTCTTGTAGTCAAAGAACTAAATGAATGATGACTTCACTGTATGACCCTAGGATAAATAGCGGCACGCGCTCCAATATAAATTATACCCAGCCAATCGTCTGCTAGCAGATTGGATGTAATTACAAAACCCAATTCTTTAACGTCTTTTTCCAATGATTCCGATCAATTTAGTAATATCTAAGACTCCCGAGTATACATGTAATGATAAAACAATAACCTAATCAATGTTGAAGTAAATCAATCGGGTCTAATTGGGACCCCTTGGCAAAATCTCCCGTCTGTAGTTGAATAACAACTTAACGTATACAACAACCAAGGCGTTACAATTGACAGATGGTATACCTATGAAATTAAATAAGTTCATAGGAACATATGTCGACACATATACACAACATAGCTACTATTGTTTCCCTATAATAAGCGCCTTAAATGTATTTTTTAATTCATAAAATTAAAATTTTACATCTACGTTTTGTACTACACAATTATTGAACTACCATTGATACAGTCAGAACGCATCTATGTCTTCCTTCTATTTACACTTTTGTATTCGCTTTGATAAAAAATTAAGTTGACAAAGCACTAATGCTTATGATGATATTTGATTTCTTGATGATCAAAATATACTCGATATTATAGATTGTAGCATAGGCCCGGAAAATGTAATTGTTATTTCAGTAATTGATCTCCAATGTGAAATTTAAAGGAATGCTTCCATCATAAAATATATTTTAATAACCGCCACTTTAAGTGTCAACTGGAATGTTTGAAAACACAGTTGTACATAAAATCTAACATTTATGACATCTGTTTGTCAAAGTTGAAATATTGAGCCAAAACAACGGTGTGTACGTTTATATACGACACGTGCCACCCTGAACAAAAGTTAGCAAACGGCTCGTGCCGCGCTTATGTTTAAGATGAACTTGATATTCGCGCTACGGTACATCACGGTCATCACCTATTGAATTTTACAGAGGTATTAGAAAAATGAAAATGATTTATGTTAAAATAATTCAAACGATCTTCAGTCGTTTATTCCATCATTTTTGCTATATAAATCCCAATGATCCTAAGACTAATTTTGCCACGGTCTAGTACGTATAATTATATCTTGTCTAATGACGGTAATCGTACAACCATGTACAATCATTGACGTCATTGTTGCAAGTTCCTAAAGAGTAAAGGAATTTATATTTATTTAAAATCGTAATTTTGTATTACAGCAATAAAGGTAATCCAAAAATCACTTCATAAGTGGTATTTCAAAGTGTCTCAAAACATCAAACACTTTTGAAATATATTTTTACACATCATTACTTAATATTCTGACGCTTGAATTATCTGTCTGTTTTGTACCGTACTTATTTTTCGAGAGTTTTTAGCATCCCCTTTCTTAAAAGTCAGTTATCATTTGTGCATCATAGGCTATGTCTTTCGTACATAATTGCTCATGCACTGTCGTAGGGTAAAGTCTACACTTTTAAGGAATAATCGAATATAAAATTGGTACTGTTAACACATGTTTATCAAGTCACACAGAGACTCGTTCGCCTTGACGTATTCTAGGACTACTCTAGCTTTCTCGGCTCTACCCCTTGTCTCGAATCAGTCACTAAATGATTAATCTAGCAGAATGTAATAATATATAGAGAGCTTGATTTGAGCTTTCAGTTTGTTACAAAAAAAATTGAAAGTGAAAAAGTTTTTAATAAGCTTAGCAATGTGAACGTTTTCTTTTTTGCTTTTTTTTTTTTTTTTTAGCTTAGTCGGAAACAGAATCCGAAGAAGGCGACGGGGCGGATTTGCATGGTGCGTGGGCCTTAGCCTACTCAACTTCAAGAGCTTGTGATTAATAAAAACAAACATGAATACATTTAATCATATATTTACAGCATAAAATAGAGAACTAAATGCTCATCTGGTCACAAAACGTGAAAAGTCGACGCTACATCATGTTTTGGCGGGAAACCGTGACCTTGTTCGTCCTTGACCTGTCAATGATCATTCGGACGCATGTGACTACATTTCAGAATCAATGATTGAACTTGACATGTCACCTACCTTTAAATCAATTAATTTGCCTCCCCAACAGGCCAATTATGTATTTTGTGGCCTCCCTTAAATGAGGTTGATTTGCTTGTATACTTTCTTCAACTTCGACTTCCCTCTTGACATATGCCCGGGTTTGGCTTTGCTCCGTCCGTCCGTCCGAAATTAAGATCTTCACTTCCGCCTTTTAAAAAAGTGTGACAGACGTCCTAGAAACAAAATCTAATGTCGATGACAGAGTTTCATTAAGTAAACAAATATTTATCAACAAAACAGTTAAATTCCAATAGTATCAACGGAAGTCAGCAGGAACAAAACTACCAAGTTGGATGGAGGTTGTGGGTCCCAGCTAGGCCTTGCTTTAAAAACAGTCCCGTCAACGACAAATAATGAATGGGTAAAATGTTTAAACAATAAAAATCACTCAATCTACACAGGGTGTCAATACAAATGAATATCCAGAACGTTAAAAATGACAGAAATTTAACATCAAATGAAAGAAGAAAACCTAACTAACCCAAATTCTCACGCCACAGCTTTCCTTCAATATAAAACCCAAGATCGTTAAATTATGCTGTAGCGTATTTATACGGGTCGATAGAATCGATCAAAACAAATAAAGGCAATTCTAGAGTGGGCTGTAAATACTTTATTGCGTATGATATTCAATTTATATTGAGTTTATACCAACATTTTACATGCAATGGTTCACAAGAAACCTTCGATGCATTCTATTTTGTATGAAAATTTAACGGATTATATAACAATAGCGGAGTCATGGCTGACAGCTGTTCATATTATTTCATTTTCAGTCGTGGATCGTAGATCAGTTTCTTTTCATTTCAATTTACGACATATTCCATATTTATAATCAAATCCAAATAGTTGAGGAATTTTCTTATTGATTAAGTTATTTCTTGAACCGAAATGTCATTCACTACTTCGTCCATGCTTTGTCTGCAAAGCTAAAATAACGGTTCAATATTTCCATACGATTCATGTTACATGCTGCGTGACGTCACAGATCATGAGGAAATTATTACATTAGCGCAGTTCAACAATTCTCAACGCTGATTGGTGAAAATATTTGACAGGTATATTTTAGCCAATCAAATCACGAGAACCTGTCGAGGTTTGACGTAGTAGCTAAGGTAAACAATAACAAAGCCAAAAAATGGCCGACAAGCGTGCTGAATCAGGTTAGTTATTATCAAAATTGAATTGCCAGGCGCACACATTGCACGATCTCTGCCTTTTTTTTTTAAATTATTTCATTCTAAGCTAAACATTGTCCCCATTTCCATGAACTTCTCAAGACTGTTTTATACAACCAGAAGATCACATTATAAAATGAACTGATTCAACTAATTCAAGCCAATTCCAATCCAAGATTCATAGTAGTAGGTCTGTTGACTATGCCATTGTCATGCGCACGAGTTCTGGCAATGCCATGGGCCAAGTTAGCACATGTGCAAGAAACTGACATGACAATAAGCCTACAGATAGGTATGACTGCATGAGAGTGTGTTTTGTTTATGAATATGAATCATGTTATTAGTAAAAGAAATAGGCCTATCAATATCATTTGTAAGGAACAACAAGTCATTCTCATCATAAGTAAACACACTATTTTGGAACTAACAAACATATGAAGAAAGATGCTAAAAAAAATCCATCAACAAAGCTAAGACCATGAAACTATGTACTGTGGCATGTGGTGATCCATTTTACTGACAATTCTCTTCTTAATTAATTCCTTGTTAACTTGGGCTTCTGTTTTATTTTAAGAACAAGGGCCTAGGTTGTCAACCCCTTCTCTCATACATATTGCCAAGTAAGTAATTGTGCCGGTAATCCTTTCAAAATGGCAAATAATATGACTTTGAGAATTAAATGAAAAACAAATGGCTACCGTATGGGCCTATGAAATGACATGGCATGAAATGATGTTAATTTCCTAGGCTATGTTCCTTCACTAACCCATATTTTCCTGTTAAAAATAATGTCATAAAATCTAATTGTAGTGAACAGTGACTCAGACAGTACTGAAGATGTAGTTGGCAATGTTAATAAATTTGCTGTGGTACCGTCAGGCTATTCTGGGAAACCTAAAAAAGGACATCTTATATTTGATGCCTGTTTTGAATGTGGTAAGTATTGTCAAGCTGAGTTATTTATGTCCATCCCCGTATCTAATTCAGTTCAAAATAGTGATCAACACAATTTAAGTTTACCAAGTAAAAACCCCAGACAACCACTCAATGACTGTGTTTGTCAACAGAGCAGGCAACAAAATTTCAATTTTGGTTTTATCCTGTGCACAATTACCCATTCCCTATGTGTTGGGTGTGCAAAACTGTCCCAAAAGCAGAGTACTACGTTTTTAGTCAACATCTATCAATATTGCAAGAATTGAAAGGAGTTTTTAGAAAAACTCTAAGCATACAAAGAATACAATTTATTATGTAATATTTTGCAGGTAATTTAGGCAGAGTAGATTATATTTCTGATTTAGAATATGATTTATTTATTAGACCTGATACATGTAATCCTAGATTTCGAGTCTGGTTCAATTTTACAGTAGAAAATGTTAAAACAGATCAGGTGAGAATATTGGCTTAATTTAAATGAAGTTTAGATTTTTATTTGGCCTTTCTTTATGTATCAGAAACAGTTGGAAAAGTGGTTTTCTCGCTCGTTGGTGTTTAAAGAACGTTTATGCAGATCCTTTTAGCACCATTACGAATTTTCAAATGATGTTTTCTTTTTTCTGGTTTTCAGAGAGTTATATTCAATATTGTTAACTTCAGTAAAACTAAGTCATTATACAGAGAAGGGATGACCCCTTTAGTAAAAACTACAAGTCGACCAAAATGGTAAGATACATAAAACTAAATAGTTATTGAAAAACTTTTAAAAATATTACGTGTTTTTCGCAAACTACCTGCATTGTTATGGGTAATTGGTTATTTTATGGATTAAATGGATTACAGAGGGATTCTGTTGTAAAGTTGTGTCACCAGGTGAATTCACTGATTACAATGGAGAGGACAAAATATCAGAAATATTAATTATTATTGGTAATTCTTTTTCAGGAGTCGAATTCCAACAAAAAATGTGTATTACTATCGTTGTCCTGATCATCGAAAGAACTACGTCATGTCATTTGCATTTTGTTTTGATCGAGAAGATGAGGTCTATCAATTTTCATATTCTTACCCTTATTCGTACTCACGTCTACAGAATTATCTTGATAATTTAGAGAAGAAAAATTACGATTTCTTCAATCGGGAACTATTGGCATTAACTGTGGTAAGTATTTTTATAGTGTTATTGAGGACAGGCTTGAGGAACAGGCATTTAGAGCTTTAGAATAACATCATTTTCTAGGTTACTTTGACATTTTTTTTTATATTCAAGTGACAAAAATCAGAAACTTTTTAACCAATGTTGTTTTAAGATAGTGATTTGATAAAATTTTTTTTAATAGCAACAGAGAAGATTAGATCTACTCACCATTACTCATCCTAAAAATCTTAAAAAAGATGATAATAATGGTGAAAAACAGCGATTAGTATTTATTACAGCTCGAGTTCATCCTGGTGAAACACCTTCATCTTATGTATGTCAAGGTCAGTGTTATTTATGTTTTAATTGTGTCAAGGTTAGTTTTATATAATATGTCAAGGGCAGTGTTTAATAGGATATGTATGTCAAGGTCTGTCTTTTATATAGTATGTATGTCAAGGGCAGTCTTTTATATAATATGTATGTCAAGGTCTGTCAATTATATCTAATGCATGTCAAGGTAAGTCTTTAATGTAATATATATGTCAAGGGCAGTCTTTAATATAATATGTATGTCAAGGCCAGTCTTTAATATTATATGAATGTCAAGGTCAGTCTTGTATACATGTAAAATGTATGTCAAGGACAGTCTTTGATATGATATGTATGTCAAGGCCAGTCTTTAATATGATATGTATGTCAAGACCAGTCTTTAATATAATGTGTATGTCAAGGTCTGTCTTTTATATAATATGTATGTCAAGGACAGTCTTTAATATAATATGCATGTCAAGGCCAGTCTAAGTATGCTGTTGAGGTCTTTGAAATTCAAAGCAAGCAAAAGTTAGTTTGGAATCAATGATTAACAATTTTAACGAGAGGTCAATATGATGTTCCTTTTCTTTGTAGGTATTACAGATTTTCTGGTCAGTAATCATCCTATAGCTAAAGTATTACGTGAACATTTAGTTTTTAAAATCATACCTATGTTGAACCCTGATGGAGTATATTTAGGAAATTATAGGTAAGTGAAGCTTGATCGATCATTAACATGCTCTAATGTTGAATAGAAGTTATGTGGAATAGCAACATCATTTAAGACACTAATTACGCGAGATGTTCTTTGTAGCCTTCCCAGTAGATGTCTGTTGTCAGTAATATTTAAATTTATGGAATAAAAAAGTTATTCACATTGTAAACAATATTTATAAAATACCAAGATATTGTACACATCTAATAGTGTAAAAAATTTCTTCAGCAATCATAACATTAGATACATTATCAAGTATGGTATTTAGAATTCCAAAAGGTCGATAAGTCTTTTTTCCCTTCACAATAATTCAAATCATGTAGTCTGGGTTATCAAGACATTTAAGAAAATCGCTATCAAAATGTATTTTAATTTGGCTTGGAGTCAGAAATGAAATTATTTCTAAAAAGTTTCTTTGCACTTAAGGATATTAAAGGGGGCATTCCATCAGTGATATCAATGAATTATAGTGCATCAAATGAGTGATTTTCAGTGGAATTAGTAATTAGGAAACTTTCTTTAGGATATTACTCAAATGAAAGGATTTTGATAGCCAAGGATGCGATGACATTGTTGTGCTCAAACTGTTGAAGATGATTTAATATCTATTCTTGATAATGTAAATGTGTGACTGTTTACTATCCATGTATTGAAATTTTCAAAAGTTGTGTAGATAGAAAATGTATATTTTTTTTTTTAATTTATTAAGATTTAAGAAAGTTATATTTGTTGAATATAAGAATTAAGGTTTGGTGGGACAACATATTTGTAAAAGAAATTGACTTAGTCTGTCTGGCACTGGTTCCTGACGTCTATTTTTAGACATGTTTGTCTTACAATTAGTACTAATTAGATTGAGTTAACTGTACAAACAAGTTGGAAGTGATCTTGTTTCCATAGGATTACCATGGAACTAAATAAATACAATATATGAGTTTCCTACTTGATTTCATTCCTAATTCATTAAATGTAGTAGCTAATTATATTAAATGTATTGGAGCACATCAGGTTAATGCTCAGTACAAGCAAATTTTAAAAGCATCCATTTAGTTACCATGACCACGATCACAAAATTTCATATGGATTTAAAAAATTTGAGAATGAACTGTAGAGCATTATTTATTGGACGTTTATGACATCATTTTCAATAGCATAGCCTGACATATTCCAGTTTACCCAGCTGAAAATGTGTACAGATGTTATCAGAAAGATCTTAAGATTTTAGAATTTCTATCCAAACTTTTTTGTGTAGTCAAAAGAAACTTTCAAAATCAGTGAAGACCTGCAAATCAGTTTTAATTCCTATAGAAATGTAAAATCCAGCTGGTTCTTGTCCAAACCTATGAACAATGATCTTGTTTACACCACAATAGCCACCTTTGAAATCAGGAGAAAACTGGTCCATCTGTGGTCCAAATCATTTCAGACAGGTCATGAAATTGACCATAGTATTAAAGCTCATTGTGTCAGAGAATAAGCTTATTTATTTCTTTAAGTCTGACTTAAATCAACAAACTAAATTATGTAAATCTTAATGAGATGCTAATACAAGCTTGACAGGTGTAGGCCATTGAAAAAAAAAAAATATTTTGGCTTTGAATGAATGATGAGTGTTTGAAAATGAACATGTCATTGAGGACGAACTTAATTTGTATTAATTTCATTTTGCAAGAACTTTGTTGCATGCATTATTTCAGTCTCGCATGAATCTAATTTTCATCCTTTTAAAATTTCTTTACTTAGAATAACTTTTTCATCCGAAGATTTATCTTTTGGTCTAATTTATTCCATGCTGGAATTAAATTTCATGCTGCCATTCATTTACTCTTTGATGAAATTATTTTTTGCTCACATCAATGTCTAAATTGAACCATTTTTGCTGGCATCAGTTTCTTGCACATGTAAAGTTATTTATTTGCATTTACTCTTAAGCTTGCATCAATATTTTGTGCTCATATTGCTCTCTAGATTTATGGTATATTGTTTACTTATCATCATATCTCTGTTAATGTTAATAATGTTTACACAATACAATCTAGGTTGTCATCCCAATTCACCCTTAATGAAATTGCTTTTATTGTTCAAGTAATAGTAAATCACAAAGGGTTTCCTGTGTTATCGAAAAGTCTTATTAGATTTTACAATTAGTTTGATGAATCAGAATCTATAATAAATGATGTCAGTTTTATCTTTTGACTTCTTGTGTCTTCTCATAAACTGGACAATGACAAAAATTCTGCTCTCAGGATAGCCCATAAAACCTTACCCTACCTATTCCTTCCAATTTGCTCTGGTCTATTTTGGATTACTAGTTTTTCAAATTTGCACTATGAAAAAATTTGCCACAACTTTTGGTATCATCAAAAAGATGAACCATTAATGAATCCATCAAGGTTTTCGATGTTTTCTTTTGACCTAATATACTAAGATTTTTTCAGGTAAGCTTACACAAACACTAAGAGTAAATTCTTGGAACCTAGGCTTAAAACTGAAATTTATTAATTTAAAAGTGACTCAGGATCAGAATTCTATCATTGTTTTCATGAATCACAGTGATCAATAATCACATTGTCTTATATATTTAAATCTTTATGATTTTGATCAGATATTGTGAGGACTAAATGACGTTCAAGAAAAATCTGTTGAAGGAACATTTTGTTCTATGCTCATGAATTGTCCACTGGGAGTTGTGCTTGCTTCAATATTTCCCACACTCCCATATTGACGAATCAGATGGATTTATTATGAATAGAATTATCTCATTTTGAGCAGCTCTTTTTTACCTAATACATTTAAACAATAGTTGCCTTATGTTGAAGCTGTATTAAATGTTATAAGTCGTACAGACTGCTGAACTTTTACCACAAATTGGATGAAAAAAATTAACCTTACATGTACAAGGTTAACAATATTTTTTATTCATTGTCTAATTCATTCATTCATTCTTATCGTGGATTTGTATCACATCAACGTGTCTCTGAAGTAATCAATATGCATGCTGTTACATGAATCAAAATGTCATTTGCAATCCCCTCTGATTATCACTGAGCTACATCTAATACTCAAATATCTTTTCCAATGCATCCAGAATTAGTCTAACCTTTTCAATACTTGGCCCGTATGTATTCATGTAAATGGTTTCAAGTCTTGAGGGATAAGAATTCATCAATTTTAACTATTAACCTTTTAAGCTCTAGGGACATATTAGATATTTTTCCATGAGAGGTTTGCATAATAGACTTTATATGTCAAAGACTGTAAACTGTTTTAGACATTTAATACAAGTTATTCCTGTTTTAACTTGTGATGTATAAACATAATTCTTGGAGGTAATTGATTTTGAAAATTAACTGACAATCATTGAAAGTGACGTCCCAGAAAGAAAGAGTTCTTAACCCAGAGATGCCAAACATTTAATATTTGGCATGATAATTACCATATTACAGTCATATTTTCCAAGTTAGTGGTCTTTGACAGATGATGTTAGCTTAAATGTTCCAGGACGTAATGTATTCTTCTGAAAAATTGTGCTGCACAGGTTTTGCTTTCAAATTGCAGCATCATTTATATGTCAAAATCATACGTTGGTATCTTTGCAAATCTTACAACTGCTGTTGTCTGTTCCTTGTGTCTTAATACATCTATATCATTAAGAAAAAATGTAAAAAAATGTTTTAAGACTTCAAGCCAAATTTGAATTTATAGTGTCTGAACTATCCAGACAATTTACTAATAGGAAAGGGGGAAAAACATTTGAATAACTAGACTTTTTGACTTTAATATGCTATGATGGTGATTGCTTTGAGAGCTGTTTACCACTGCTCAATGCATATTTGTACAATTTCTTGGTATTTTTTACATTGGATAGAACATTGAAGATCCTTAATGTCTGAAATTTGAATATTATTCACATTAGATCCAATTTGGAAGACAACTTAGTGATGTCTATTACTGACTGCAATAAAACCACAATTTTCTCCTTTGTGAATGTAAGACTGCATTTAATTTTGATCAGATGTAATGGCGTATTCACTTGAAATTCCAATTATTATACCCTGAAAAATTGAGTTGTTGAAGAATGAAAAAACATCGTTACTTGAGAACTAATTTTTGTATAAAATCAAAGTTAGACAGACCAAACTGTTAAAATCAAGATTTCATAGTGTATTAAGATAATTGTTTCTGACATTCTATAAACCACTAATGTAACATTTCCTTTATTAGGTGTTCTCTAATGGGTTTTGATTTAAATCGGCATTGGCAGGAACCGTCTCCATGGGCTCATCCTACACTTTATTCAGCTAAAAATCTTCTAATGGGACTTGATAGAGATCCAGTAAGTAACAGTTTTTTTTAACTATTTTTTTCTGATTTTGATAGTTATATATACCGGTAGCTTATATTTACTGTTGACACCATCTTTGAATAACTGATTTTTTAGTTGGTCCAAGTAGTTGTGGCCTTGTTCCATGTAAGTTGATCTTTTTCTCGTTATGAATACATCATGGGCATAGATAAGCCAGGAAAGATTAATGTCGCGACGTTTGGTCAAGGACTAGTAAATGTACAATGTCTTTTAGAAATTTGAAAAGAGTTCATCCCGTACTGCTGACACATAATATTTGGCTAAATAATTCCCTACATGGACACCTTCAAAAGAAATGGGGTTTTACTATCCTACATGGTTGTTATCTTGTTATTTCTTTTGTTATTTCTATTTTTCTTCCTTTCGCTCTATTTTTCTTCTTTCTATTTTTTTTGTTTCTCATTCTTTTGAACTCTAAGATTGAAAAATGGTGAAAATTTTACTAAAATATTTACCAAAATAGGAAATTAGTAAAGACAGCCAGCCAAATAAGCTGTCTATTAGCTTCCAGATAATTGCCTAATTTTAATACATCAGAGAGAAAATTTAGAATGTAATACCTTTGTAATAAGGTTTTGATCTTATAATGAGAGTATATAGAGATCAGTTCTGGGTTTCCTTTCAAGAAAGTTCTAGAATTGATGCAGTCTTCTGGTCCTCGATAAAATTGTTTGGTATATAAAGGATCAAAGATAATTATGAACATCTGTGTATTATTCAAACATGAATATATATAATTTTTTCATGGAAAACCTAGTTGTATAAATGACACACATTAGTGAAACATAATTAATTGATAAATGATCTAAATTAGAGGCGTTTTTGTATTCGATTAGATAGTACTATTTGGTGCAATTTGGTTTAGATTAGCAGTGGTCCACAAATGCGAAATTCAAATCCGCGATTTAGCAATATGGCTGACTCTGCTGACAACCAATGAAAGACAGCTATTTTGATTACATTAGCAACTTCCACATGCCGCCATCTTGGAAAAGCCTAATCGAATCGCTTAACCACCACCTAGGACGATTAGCCAAATCAGTTTAGGTAAACTGTCTCACAAATGTACAGATTAGCTAATCTACCTAATCGAATCGACCCACAAAAACGCCTAAGGTGTTTAGTTTATGTGCTGGCAAGAGTTATGTAATTTGGACAAAATATCATTCAAACCAGGTGTGATTTTTCCATGATTAACCCCTTGAACATTGTGTATTGAAAGGTGAAAAAGACCATACTTCTTCAAGCTATTTAGCTGAATAGTTGCTGGTGTTCAGAAGGTTAAGGCAACTGAGTCATTGAAAATTCCTAATAAGAATATTTTTTTCCTTTCAGAGTTTAAATTTAGAGTTCTACATTGATATACATGCTCACTCAACGCTAATGAATGGGTTTATGTACGGTAATGTGTATGAAGACCTGGAAAGACTTGAAAGACATTCTATATTTCCTAAATTGTTATGTGGTAATGCTGAAGACTTCTCAATGACCAACACTAATTTTAATAGAGATGCTGTTAAAGCTGGTACAGGTCGTAGGTAAGTTTATTTCAAATATTTGGCAGTTATTTGGTTGATTCAAAAAAGAAAATCGTAGTGCCCTCACCTTTAGTGATGATATGAGAAAACATAAGGACTATTTTCAGCCAAAATTTGAGACTTTTTGGGTTCAAATCTGTTTCAAACGTAAATTTCAAAATATTATACATCAATGCATGGCCTTTCTAATATAATCTATTTTCTTTTGAAGCTGATATTTAATTTCACTTTGAAACAATCAATTAGAATTTTATTTACAAACGAATAAATGCTTAGATGAATAAATGCTAAGACGGTACATTTCTTTGAGATAATATCATAGTTTATTACACTGGCTCTCCTTGATCTGTGGAAATTCTCCTTTGAATTGTGTTCAGTTGAATTTTGGTATTTAGAAATGTACGCTATCCCATTAAAAACACTAATAAAAGTGGGATGATGTTTAAAAATAGATTTCAGTACCTAGAAATGATGATTCACAATTCCTTCAGATCAGAAATAAAAAAATAATTCATCAATCCATTAATATTATTGAGTATAGTCTATGATTTTATGAACAAACCACAATACGATATTGTGCACTTGAGTCGCAGTTTCTAATGAATCATCAGTATTTCTTGAACTAATTTGAACAAACCATCAGAGCCATGTTTGAGTTTTAGACACGTCATAGAATTGATCGCCTGGAAATGCAGCAAGTGTCAGAATTTTTTATAATTTATTTGTAGCAGCTTTGAAAGTCATGTTTTCATTTATTGATCAAGTACTTGTTATCTCCCAGAAAAACTGAAGAAGGCAAATTAAGCTCTTTATGTCTTTTGGGACTGATTTTCAGGTTTTATGTATTGCATCATTTAAAATTGTATTAAAAGTGATGTCCCAGGTATTTTTTTTGTCCAAAAAATGGATATAATTTGTGTGCCTCTATAATTCTATTAAAAATATGGCACAATAGCTACATTTTTGTCAACATTAACAACCCCGTCGCCAGGAATGTGTTGGTGCTGGGGTTCAGATTTTTTACTAGGAAAATTTGAAGAATTAAAGACCTAGAGAACTTATTTCTGACTATTTTGAGGTGACAAGATGTATCAAAATCTATATCTTTGATTTTTCACAAAGTTACTGAAAATGAATCAATATATGTTGCACTGAAGAAGAGTTTTGCTGGGGCTTAATTCTCAGTTGCATGGACCCTACCCTAGTGACATTAATGTAAAGATGTTCAATCCTTATTTGATCTGTTGATCCTTTCATAAGAATATCTAAATCTTAAAGAAAAAAAAGGGAGTATTTTCTGGATGAATGACACGTTACAAACGCCATTTCAATCTGTGGCCAGCTTAAAAAAAATGTTCATTGTCAATATTTGGTAAAAATGAAATTTATTTGTGATTTTTGACTGTCTGAAACATTTTTTTAAATAATATTATGAAATCTAATTTTAAAGCAGACAGTCTGTAGGAGTTTGATTTATTATGGACTGACTAAACCATCAGACATCTTTATATTGATGTTCAAAAAATTGATGAAATATCCTTCCAAAAAAATTGATCGCAGATTAAATCAAGTGTTGAAATCTTTATGTCGAAGAGATGGTTTTGTGTGATGTTATGTGTGCCATAGCATTAATGATATTAAAGTCATTCCAAACACAAAGGGCAAAGCTATTCACTTAACTTAATTGGATGGAGTTTGTAGTGTTTGTATTGTTGAGTCATTCATTGGAAAACCACATCAAAATATCTCAGCACAGCACATCAACCTCTCTCGATTTGGTCTGTGAATGTATGAGGATAGCATGAAAACTTCAATTGATTGGTTATAACAAAGGTGGGAGAGTTTTACAAACAACCAGACAGTATAAAATAGCTTTGAAATTTGTTCTTTGTAAAGTTTTGTCTCATAGAATATACTAAATATAATTTTGATTCACCTGTCTTCCAAAATTTAAGAGTCTCTATGCATGATTTATTTTGTGGCATAAGATAAATTTTTTTTTTATCTTTTTATTTTGCTTGAGGTTTGTATGTCGTTTTCATTAGCTTGTCATTTAGTTTGTAGGTTCGTAATTCTGAAACACCCATATATTCATATTAATTTCCTGTTTGACCTCCAAGCTTTCAAAGTCATTTCAGTTGTATATGTTATTGGCTTTTTATTTTCCTATAGTGGCTAATTATTCTAAGGCATGCTAAAAACACATATTTCAATTATCTAGGATATGAGGGGGAATTAAAATAGCTGCCTGTAAGATATTCTTCAGAATCAACAAGTGTGAATTTCAAAACTCTAGAGAAACGCCCAAAAAACATCAGTTGCCAATCAGCCAGTTTTGTTTTTGTTTGAGTAAAAACCTACACTAGGCCATAAACAAAACTTCTGAACATTTAATTAGACAGAAAACAGAAGAAATTACCGCAATATTTTGATCCCCACAATCATTTGATCCCTTGCCTGTCAAAATTGTTCAGAGACTGACAATTTTAGACATTAAATGCTGTCTTTTTTCCCTAAGACAATATTCATAATCGTAATGACTTCATTTACAAGTCAATTGCATTGTCTGTTGGTATTTTGTCGTCATGGCAACCTTTATTCATTTGCATCTGGCATGGAAGAGCAGAGGTAATCAATAGTTGTGTTTGCTTGTTTGACTGACATTTGATTAGAAGAGTCCAATTAAGAAGATTTCCATTTTAAAGGAGAGGTCCCATTTCAAATTGAGCAAAAGTATGCACTTTCACAAAACAATATAGAGGAATATTGAATTTTCAAAACTTTTAATAGAGCTGTAGATCATTACTGGTCATTATGAAACCAGAAAAACAAAACAAATATGAATATTATGAAATTTGAAGGTTTAATGACTACAAATAAATCATCTTTCCAGAAATAGAACAGTTAAAGCAACTGAAAATGATTAAGCATGATTCAGGAAGGGAATGATCTGTTTACTAGAGCCTTTGCTGGAAACAGGTTGGCATATCGATCATGAATTGTTCTGAATTCTTATAAATTGTTGAGAATAACTTTAACAGTAAAAATGTCTAGGCTATACAGAAAGAATAAAAGCCGTCTGCTCTTCAGGTCACCGTCAGAATGTTGTAATTTTTCTGCTTTTGAGACAGTACTTTTCATTGGTCAAAATAACTCCAATCAATTCGACGCCGTGAGCACAAAATTATGTCTGATACATCCAAGGCTAGCTGACATGTAATGAGCATGCAGAGAATTTTTGACAATGTCTAGAAGTTGGTCGTCCAAACATCATGGCAATGATTATTTTTTGCATTTAATTTATATGTTTCTGGTACAGATAAACTTTCTTCCCATAAATAGGCAAATGACATCATAAGCTTACATATTGAAAAATTACCCAAAATCCAAGTCTATTGGCTATTGGCGCATCTGACCAAAATAGAAAGGGAGACTGAATTTAGAAAATCGAATTTTTATGTTTGCGTCTAGTCACTTTAAAATTGATTGCTCTTGTCCTGAACTAAATGTATTGTTTTCTGTCCGGTTACTGACATATAACACGACTTATGTCTAAATAATAAACCACTTGATAATAGTGGCACCAATAAATTCTCAATTCTACTGATTTGGTATTCTGATGGAAAAATCTTTTTATCTCTTTCAAGATGGAGTTTTTGTGTAGATATTATTCATATCATAGATCATGAATTGAATTATACATGAGTATAGGATGTTTAGAGGATGAATATTCCTAATTCAGCAATAATTCCTTTTGTACTTCTGCTACTGGACAATTATTCAGATTTTTCTCCTGAATTTCATGAATTATCTTATAGTTGTAAGATAAGGTATAACCTAGGGGATTGATATCCAATGTTATTATTTTTTCTGTCATTCTTTTACACCAATCTTTAGAGAATATTTTCTTCAAAATCCCTTGTTTGCAGATCAGAGACACTTATAGCATCTATTACACAATGTTTTCGCTAGTGACATTATTATCTAGTCAAGTTATTCTGGCATTACATGAACCAAAGATGTCAGATGAGAAATTGAAGTGGAAAAACAATACATGTATATAAGTTTTAGAGATACACATTCAAGAGCACGAAAAATATTGAGATTCTAATATGTGATTATGGCCCATCCTTGAGTTATTTAAAAATGTCTTGAAGACCAAATTTACAGCAACACATTGTCAACTGTCTATCAGACATGACTGGTTATTGCTAAATCAGCATCCTGAACTTTATTCAATATATAAGTCAATTTGAAGAGTTCCTGTTCATGAGAACTTTATAGCTCAAAATACTTTCTCAACCCAAAGGACATATTAAAGCCTCTACTCTGTATAAATTGTATTAAAAAATCAATGGATACATACAAAAGCTTTTCCAAGCACCAAACACTTAATGTCATTTATCTGTTAATTTCTCTAGTTGTTTCCTTATACCTGCCATAGCTGGCATGGAACTTATGTTTTTCTATTCTATTATATTGGCGACTGGAACACATAAAAGCTTTTGACACCATGAACTTTCTATTAACAATTTCAGATATTATATTGTTTTCGATTGATATTGTTTAGAACAATGGTAATAATAGGTATATAGACCTCTATCAGGCATTTATTGTTCTTGACTTGAAATAATACCGTTTTCTTTCTACTAATTGTACTAGCAAAATTACTAGTACATAATTTAAGATATTCAATTGATTTATTGAATACTTACTATTGTGCAAATCTGTAGATAGCGCTAATAGTTAAAAGGGATTGATTTGTCTTAATATTGCTGTTGGTTCTCCTGTTGGTAATTTGAGTACCAGAAATTAGTGTTTTGAACATTTTTGGGTACGAAGAAATTCTGTATGTTTTGCACATTTTGAGTATAAAAATTCTGTATGTTTTGAATAGTTTGGGTATAAATTCCATATGTTTTGAACAGTTTGGGTATAAATTCTGTATGTTTTGAACAGTTTGGGTATAAATTCCGTATGTTTTGAACAGTTTGGGTATAAAAATTCTGTATTTTTTTTTAATTTTAAGTGCAATAAATTCAGTTTGTTTCGAACAGTTTGAGTATAAAAAATTAGGCATGCTGTGTGTCTGCTCAAGCTTAAGAAATTTTTTTCTGTTTTTTTTAGCATATCAAGAATTTTTTTTGTATTATTTATTTTAGCACAAAAAGTCTATGAATTTGAGAAATTTTATGTGTTTTGCATGACTTTTGAATCTTCTTACTTCTTTTTCAGGACATTGGGAGGTTGTTTAGATGATTCTGCCCATTGTTATACGTTAGAAGTTTCCTTCTTTAGTTATCAAACTAATTCATCAAGCCAAGCTACACCTTATACTGAAGAAGGCTGTATCCTTTTTGAAGCCAGCAATGGTTGCTGACATTAAGCTTTATCAGATCTCAAAACAAATATTTAGATGTCTGTCTCTTTAAAATATGAAAATGCTTGAAATAGCATGTCAATGTATACAAATGAATTGTGCGAAATGTTCAATTTTCTATTGGATTGCTTATACATAGGATTATTGGGTTCCTTAATTATTTAAGATATGAAACTGGGTAGAAATGTAGCCAGGACGTTTTTAGATTATTATAAGATGACTGGTTTAATAAGTACTAAGCCTAGTAGTAGTATAGTACCAAAAGCCATGTATGGTAGATCACGAGATCGGACAGATCCTATCAACGATAGTAAAATTACCTATGACGATCGCTACTTTTCAAGGTAAGTCAGGGGGCATTTACATCTTAAGTCTTCAAATTTCTGGAAATTACAGAAAATACAGTTGCCAGACGAAAAAATTGTAATGGTGCGAATAGAAGTTATAAGCCTTTCCTAATTCATATGCAATATATTATTTAACATTGCATTTTCGATTCTGTACCTAATCCATGAAAGTCCTTGCTGGATCAAAATTTCAGATTTTGTAAACCAGATAAAGATTTTTAACTGATTTGCGGTTTAATTTCAATCCTTATAAACCAACAACTTGTTCCTGTAAATATTAGCAGAACCATTGGCACCATTAACATCTTATTAATTATACATGAGGAACTGTTTCTTTCTTTCTCTATTTTAAGACCTTATATGGTCATGACATGTTGTATTCCAAAATTTCAGATCGGAACATGGAGATGAAATGCAGCGTTCTGGCAACTGTTATAATCTGAACTCAACTAACTCATTAACTAGTGTACCCTCGTACAGAATTCAACATCGTGATAGAGACAATCAACGTGATAGATATTAGTTTCATGATAAGCATACATTTTATCTAGGAAAATTTATTTTAAAAGCATAGAAGTACACATTGTGATAAAGACAGTCAACATGAAAGATAAAATTAGTTTTGTGATAACCAATCTCATTTTAGAAATGAAAATATTGTCCCAACCATTGAATGTGAAAGAAACAGTAATTGTGATGGATTTTATGAATTTTGTTGATAGTTCGTGATGGAATTTTAATTGATTTTAACTTTTAAATACACATTTGTGATAGTAGTTTGGATATTCTAACTGACTTATATATTAAATGTGATATTATGATTAGTTGTGATATAAATGTATTGATTAAAGTTATTGTGATAAACATTTTTATCTTCCATTGTGATAACACTGTCTTAATTGAACAAACTCCAATTATACTAACTGAGGTTCAAGAGGTCACATCATTTCAAAAAAGTCAATCAAAATTCTTCCGTGTAGCCATAATTACGGTTTGTTTAGAAAATATGAACACCAACATAATATGCAGCATGATGTGCAACTTGAAAATAAAATAGGAGTGTGGCAATACCTTGTACGAAAAAGGCCATTTTGATTGGATTGGCAGCCTGTAAAAAAACTATTTTGATAAAGTAATTTATTGATAAGGGGGTTTTAAAAAAAATATTTGACAACCTAACGCAAACCAAATTCAAACGTAAACAAAATTGATTATGTCTGAAGCATTGATTTGTTTGATGAAAAAAAGTGTCTTGCATCCTTCATAATTAATTCACGAAATTTTCTTTACAAATAAAACAATAAAATAAGATTGAATTTATTCTTTGATGTCAAAACATGACATGCAACTGTCTTTTTTGTTAACCCTTAGTCATTAGCTTGAATTGTGTTATCTGCACATTATGGTTTCAAAGTCACTAGCAAAAACAAAAAGAGGACCCTCACACAATGGCGATTACCATTGCATATAAGAATAGCTGTCATAAGTTATAAACGCAACTCTCATGCAACTGAGTTGTGAGTTATGTTCCATACTCATGACCATTTTCATTATTCACTATGCGCAACTGGTAATAGCTATGGTGTGAGGGCATCTTAAGAAATAGTTGATATGATAGATCCACTGCAGTACCTTGGACAATATGTCAAATATGTTTTAAAGGAATTGTGAGCATTGATAAAGTTTAGGTCTCTTTGTAGAAAACCCTTCCAAAATCTTAAACAAAATAAATTTGACAATGACACTTTTATTGGCTTCTTAGTCATTTACATCCCTGGACCCAAGAGACATTCTTAGACTTAAGGATTGTGTCTACTACATCTATCTGTTTGAAAGAGTGTCATTGATGTAGAGATCAGTGATCTATTTCTGGATTTATTACTTAATCAAATATTATGAAGGGTGTCAGATGATTGTTCTGTTTTTTTTTTCTTTCACTTTATTCAACAAGACATCACGCAATGAATCAAAATGGCTACTTTCATGCATTGATGTCAAGGGACAAAAGTATAGAAATAGACAACAAAACTGTTAGATTTCTTTGAATTCATTCATTTGTATTCAAGAACTATTCCTTTAATTTGAAATACTCTATAATTATCAACAAGATTTTGCAATAGAATGATGGATCCAAGAATATTGAATTTATTTATTTTTTGGTTGGTCGGTTTGGAAAAAAAGTCTACCAGATAAGATTTTTTTTATAATAACAAATGAAACATAAAGTTGGAGCCTTTCAAGACAAAGCTACAAAGAGAAATGAAATTGGTTACTATGGCGCCCAAAGATATTATCATGCAGACATTTTGTCCAATGGATTTCCTTCATTAGTTTTGAATGAAAAAACTCTTCAACAAAGGAGGTCAGTGTTAGTGGGTCAATCACATAGCTTCACACAAAAGAGATTGAATTCCATGGTGACTGAAGACACGCAATAGTTGCACATCGGAAAAAAATATTCATCTAGTTAGCTCACCCCTTGTGCTATTCTTGTATTGATTTTTATTGGGAATATGATTAAAGTAGCCTAGTTTTTGCTTGTTTTGCAGGAAAACATTGATTTTGGTTGATGAGGTCACAGATTCCATGATTATCCATCATAACTCATTTAGTGTTTGATTATTTCATGCACGTCATGTTTCATTCTTGCTATTTTAATTCAGCAATGTGAATTCTAACATAATATTCTGTGTTTTTAAACTGTATTCAGTTATTATTTCTGGGTTTTTGTTTACTTTTATCACAAGCTGAAATATTTAAATGTACAAAGAAAAATAAGAATTGTGAAGTATTAAAAAGCATACAAATTGTGTCAAAATCCAACTCATTTGAGACATGAACACATACTTCAGGATGAATATCTTTTCTTGTTTATAATCACAAAGTAATTTTAAAAAGATTAAGCTATGAACACTATGGCTTCTGTATTTTGTCTTAGTTGAAGGAAATAACTGAAAAAAATCATTTATCAAAATTCTATCAAATTTAAAATCATCTATATACAATATTATATCAAAGATGCAAACTACAGTGTCTATTGCATACATGAACATACACTATGGAGTAACTGCTATTTACTCTATGCACAATTCAGTGTACATCTTCAGTAATGTGAAAAGCGCACAACAGTAGGGTGTAAAACACCATTTCATTGGAATTCCGACAGAATGATTAAAGATGATTGAAAGACTTCAGCAGGAAATTACTTTTCCCTAGGTTCTTATTACCACAATGGTTTATCAGTATTGTAATTTTCATATTAAGTTCAGTGAGCAGAATATTAATGAACAATCCTAGCTCTGTGTCCATTGCTATGAATCCATTCTGAGACTTTCATAGTTGACATGCAGCCAATTTAATTTGATTGACAATAGAATTGTGTACGGTGAGAGGTCAAGAATATGAAATAGCCATTTTTTTTCTTCGGTTCACAAGGATCCTTTCTACCAGCTTATCCTTAGCCAAATCTCTTGGCATTGATATTTCTCTCCTTGAATATCTCACATACAGTTGACAAACCTGAACAAGGATAACAATTTAGGTTCACAAGGATCCTTTCTACCAGCTGGTCCTTGACCAAACCTCTTAGCATTGATATTTCTCCTAAAATACCTCACATGCAGTTAACGCTCCTTTTATTGAATAGAGCATTTGATTGGTTGAATATTTTGATGATCTGGAACTTGTGTATCATAGTTTTTTGGTCAGATCTTGGATGACATACAGATCTGCAATTTAATCAGATTGTATTCTGCTGCTATTTTGCTGTGTAGGTGTGAATATGTTGGCAGTCTGTCAATAGGTCATTGCCCTGTACTTCATTAGGGAACTATTTGATATTCTACTCTTATAGATCACATGCAGTCAGTTTTCACCTGCACATGACAAAACTTTCAAACAAAGCAAAGCAATTTGAATTCTTAATGATTTGGGAAAATAAAGCAATTTTATTTCACTGATAAGCCTCCTTGGATTTTGCTCTTAAAGTAGAAGGAAATTTTCTCATCATCAAAATTTAAAGGGAGTCTACCAATTCCAGCATGACAGAATTGTCTTTGTTAATTTTCTATGGAAAAATTTCTTTGAACAAAAGGGTGAACAATATGTAAGCTTCAATTTTTGCATTAGAAAATAACCTTAAAATATTTCTTTCTTAGACATTTTAGAAACAATTCATAATGATTTGATTTACTACATGATAGAGGTCAAATTTTAAGTTTTCTGTAGAAAATATTTCTATATCCCTGTGATAATTATGAAATTGAAAAAGGAGATCAACAGCTAAAACAACAGCTGGTAACCAATACATAGAAAATATATCATTATTATTGTTCTTAATGACATTTCTATAGTCATGGTATTCATAATTGAATTTGTATACATTGTTAATGAGTACAGGGTTACATTTTTGGACTTTCCAAGTGTTGTATGTGATGCAAATATTTCTTTTTGAAAGTCCATGTATACTGTTGATGCATCTGTCCTGACTGATCCCTTTTCCTTGTAAATGCTCTTGAGTCTGTTTTCAATCAATTTAAACTTGTGTGTTGTCAGAAAATGATGATGAGAATGAATTTGAGAGGCATAGACTGATAAAAATAAAGACATCATGGGTCATAAATGTTCACAGGGATGTTAGTAAAGACCAAAAAGTGATAGTAGCTTTTTTTTAATTGTAGAAGAACAGGACATCATATTTCAATTCTGAAAAGTGATACAGATGGTTGAAATTGAGCTTTATCAGTTGGTTAAGCAGAAAATTAGACACCATACCCCTTTAATGCTCACAGAAAGTGCTTACACGGTAATATATAGCTTGATTTTACTCTTTTTTGTGTTGTGATGGGCTAAGCTTTTATCATCAGATTGATCAAATAAAGGTGTTGGTTTAGAAACTTTGAAACACACTTCGACAGTTGATGTTGAAATCCCTAGTCAATACAGATCGGTCTGTCTAACACAAACACTGTGCTATACAAATACATTATTCATGTAATTATGTCTCTTGCACACTCTATTGTTTGAAAGTGTCTTGAATATTGGATTATCTCTATATATTGCTGACGGCTTCAAGACGTGCAGAGGTCATCATAAATAACTATAGGATGTAAAATCTCTGAAAGATTTTTTTTAACTATGTCCTTTAATAGGTTTAAGAATTCCAGAAAGTGTTTGATGCTGCAAATAGCAATATTTTGTACTAAAAGTTGTACTTTTCACGTAATTATTTGGCTGGTAAACTAGCTGCTAGGATTGAATATAATTTTCTAATTCTGACCAATCCCAGAAGCAATGGATGAGGTATCATTTATTGTTCTTTCCTTGAGGTAGTGGGGGGTAATTATTTGACTGTACCTGATTGGGCTAATGAAGACAGAGTCATGTAGTGTGCAATTAAGGAAATTATGAATAGATAGCAGCCTTAGCCTAATGTTTTTCTTTTAATATACACAGTCAGAGTCCTCAGTTTCTGTCCAACATATTTCTAATGATTAGATGCATTTTGTATGTCATTCACTCCAGCCTTTTGCCTTTTTGCTTGAGAAACAATAGATTTCCATACTAAGGGAGGCAACTTCAAGTAACACCATGACAAAACAGTACACTGAAGAAAATTCCATAGAAATAGCTCACACTCAATCCAGAACTGTAGCATCAGATTCCCCTTATTTCTGAGTTCTGACTATCAAGGAAACTTATATATGCATAATTATTTCCCATTTTATCAACTTGAAGATAGTAATAAGAACACCATCAAAGTAATACATTTTTTTTCATTCTTTTCTCAATGAGTTTATTTCTCTCTGATATACATATAATAAATACAAACATCATTATACTATTGATGATAACATATAAACAACAACATTTATATTTATTGCACTTTTTCACTAATTTTAAAGTGCACTAATATTACTATATAATTAAGTGTGCACTGGGTATCTAGTTAAGTGTACACACTTTAAAATATCATCTTAAACAGTGTGGAAAAAAAATTGAATGTGACATTATTTTTAGCATTTTGTGATTCATATATACTTATTCGGGCTTGATTCCAAATGAGAACTGTCAATCAAGCAATATCTGGATTTATTTCTTTCCAACTATGGTACAATAGTAGCGATGTTTGCCGGTTGCAAACCAGACCAGAAAACCTGCCTACAAACAGTTTCAATGATGCAACAAGGAATGGTTCAGTGTACAGATAAACTAAATTAAGATCTCTATGTGGAATTGGACACTATCAATCCATCCTCAGTAACGACTGATGTTTCTTGTTTTTCTTCTTTAACTTGGATATTACATACCATAGCTTCCCACTTCTCTAAACACTGAAATAAGTAAATATCAGTATACAGTATATAACACTATGACTTGCATCTTGATTTGTTAAACCTTTATGAGTCAGACAACATAGAACCCTTGATACAAAACCAGTTTGATTTTCATTGATGATTAGTCATTGTAATGATAGGACAATTTATTGAAACACAATATTGACCTGTGTGAAGAATCTTTCAGTATATAGAATCAATATTTTCAGAATTTCAATGAACAATCACCAAAGAGTTGATGGCATTAATGATAGAAATATTGAATCGTGTGTGGCCATTATCTGTTTCTATTGATTGATAATTTTATTTGAATGTGTATGGGCCCCTTAAGTTATTCAATTCATTGAAACAATATAATGCACAGTAAGGTCAAGATCTATCTGACCACAAACATGAATCTACCTTTTCATAATACTGTATGTTTCTATCAGCCATATTGAGAAATATGTCTTTCATATCTCTTTGTTTATTAATATGCCATCTATCCATATCAGCCTTTAAATCAGCATTAGCTACCACCATTCTATCATTTAACATGTCCATTTGTTGAGTTAACTTTAAAACAGAATGTCAAGATATAGATAAGCATAGGTAATTATAATATGCACATACAGCCATTTACAGGATGTAATCTTCTAAATACTTGCTGCCTTAGCTGATAAAATTGAAATGCAGCCATTCTTAATCTTTTTCAAAATAAAAATTAACACTGGGTTCTGTCACAATTCAATTCAATGCAGTTCTAAGCAGTTATTAATTTCAGTTTTGCATTTCTGCTACAGACTCCCTCAAAGTGATACTTTACAAAATCAATTGAAGAAACGAACACTTACATCAACTATTTGTTGTTCTAGTTTTTCTCTTTTTGATTCTTTTACGTCTTCAGGATCTTTACCAAGAAAAGCTCCAATAGAATAAGTTTGATCTGATGTTTTCACCTAAAAAGCATGAAGCAAATATTGAAATAATGTAGTAGAAGTAAATAATTCTTCCCTTTTGATGTTCTGAAAGCGACTAACTGACCACTTTGATGTTCTGGTGACTAATGTGACTAAAGGCAAAATTGATTGAACTAATGCCTGAAATTTGAAAATGTAAGCAAATTTTGAAAACTTGAAGAAGCTTACCTGTTCTCTCTCTTCTTTTTTCTTCCCTAATTCTTCTACTATCATATCATATTCCATCTGCATGGCATCTCTTCTTCTTAAAACACCCTACAAATTCATCAAATACAAAATCGTTTATAGTATTCTAAGTAAATGTTAGTGATGAATTTGAAATTCATCTGAAACAAGTTAAAAGGCAGTGTCCAGCTATGTACCTGACAGCTGTCAGCAGAGTTCAAGTATTATCAAGACCAAATACAATGTGTAACATGCTTACCTTCACAGCCTCTGTATACAATACATATTCTTTTAATGGCTGAGCAAAATTATCATCAGTGCAATCCAACTAGAAAATAGAACATTTAAAAAATTGAAATGTTAAGGAAAATAGCCTGCATGGACTCATGGAGTTCAATCAAAGCTATGAATGTCTACTTTCCAGTCACATTATCGGTTCCAATTGTTTTGTGGTAAAATAGATAGTGACACTATCACCTCTTTCAGTTTGATTCCCTTAATCCTGATGAGTTCTTACTACCAATATGACAGGTATTTTTTGGTGTTGTTACTTTATTGAACCTACCATATCTTTGAGTTCTTTGGCACAGTCTTCTACAGTTTTAGACATAGCTAATAATGTTGGTTTTAAATTATCTTCAGAATTAGCCCACAATGTAAAACATGGCGCCCACTCATTGATCTCTGTTAAGTAATCTGTAAAAATGAAATTATTGGTAAGCTCAAAACAATTATCGCTGCTATTAAATTTGCTGTTGGTTTTAGCACTTAGATTCTGGCAAGCAATGGGCATACCAAGTTACTGCAAAGTCAATAATGATAGATTTCCTATGTACTGTGCTACCCAATAAATAAACATGCTACTTTTATGGCAATGCTCCAACAACTAATCACTGCAGTTACGGTAAAAAAATCGAATTTTACCATGTAAATTAGTTGAATTGCTGATAAAAACACACATGCCATTACCTGTTGCCTCTTTAAGAATTCTTTGAGAAATACGGTCCATAACTCCTAATTTTTCACCAAATGTTTGAGTATAGTCATGCATGATGACAAACTCTGGTGGTCTATTTTTCATCATGTAAGATGCTCCCATATTATGTAAAGAATCTGTAACTCTAGACAGTATACCAGAACCCTGTTTCTTGTGGGATTGGAATTCCTACATAATTAGAAAAGCAAATCATAAGTTTCGCATCAAATTTTGAAATGAACATCACAAGACCAATCATTCTATCAAATAAATTGGGAAATTTTGCCAAGAAAGAAACACGATTTGCTTACTCTTTTACCCAATTGTGATACACCAGCTTCAGAATAGTAAGAATCTTTTAAAAAAAAAACTTCACTCAGTAGTACAGCGATCTATCTTTGTAAAATCAGACTTGATTCACAAAAATAAATGTCTACCCTTACCCATGCTTTAGCGGTAAGAAATACATGAAGATTTCTGTCGAATGATAAGACAGGATGGTCAGCCAGACGTGTTAAAAACTTCTGTAGAGCAGCTTGTCTGATTCGTAGAAACTCATTACTAAATCTATCCAATCTCTTTAAACTGTGTTTAGCTGGTAATGGCTGAAAGTATAGAAGATACATTTAGTATTCGTACAGAGTAATTACTGGTACTAAATGTCCACAGGCAACTTAGGGTAATAAATATATACTAAATACTAAATGTGTACAATCAGCTTACTGGTATTACATATATAATATAGTATAAGCTTACTTACACTAAAAGTGACTACTTACTGGTAATAAATGTGTACAGACTACTTACTGGTACTAAATGTGTACAATATGACTCCTCTAATCTTTGTCTTAACCATAAGAAATCATTATATCTTCTTCTTACACTTAATTCACAACCTTCAAATTCACTTCTATTGGTCTGAAAGGAGAGTTGACATTCATGCTACAACTCTGAATTTGATTTATACATTGAGCACTATCCTATTGGAGAAAAAAATCGCTTATAATCTTACAATCGCTTATAATCATACAAGCTTATGATTTCCATTTTACGATATGATACAATGATTATACACTAGCTCAGTCGGTACTGAGTTGGATTGTTGTCTGCTACGTGATACATGCTCGAGTCGAATCCTTTGCTTTCACCACCTAATAACTAACCTTAGTAGTAACTCTGAATGTAATATAAGATTCAAGGGTACTAGTATGTTTTTCTGGGTCGTCAACAACAATAAACAAATCTTTTGTTTCTGCATCAATATCTTCATCTAGTTTAAAATTAGCTATTAGACTTGAACTTCTAGAAACAGTCACATCAGATTTTACTGAGGCATTCAAATCTAAACTTTCCATCTGAAAAAAAAAGATAATATGCGAGCAGGTTTTCAAAAAAGGGGTCAGCAATAAGAACATTATTGATTTTGTATTTTCATTGCAAAATCAATTGAATGATGAATGAATGATAGGTAGGCTTATAAAATGAAACAAACAGGTAGGTAGGTAGAGGACAAGTTAACGTTCGCTTCCAGCGGATGCTGATATTGCATAGAGCGGGAGTCTGCGAGGTGGCATATTAATTTGAAACAAACAAGACATCTTTACACTATATAGGTCTAGTACAATACGAATGGCTTCAATACGTTAAATACCTGGGTATAAATGGTTGTGTAGATTAAATTCAATTCATTTTTAACCTTTGATCGTTTTATCTGAGTATGGGCTGAGAAAATTAAATGTTGTCTGACACCATAATAATGTTTTAAGAATGGGAGTGAAATTCAAAGAGATATTAATTACCCCATCGTCGTCACTTTCTCTATCAAAACCAGATAACAATGGATCTTTAAACTTGACATCATCTTCAGCCTTATCCTTTGCATTATCCTGTTCATCAGGCGACGGAATTTCTTGATTGTCTGCCATAACAATTACAATCAAATATTCAGAAAAAATAATTAATAATATTTATCGCAGAGTTGTGTCCCTTCTATAAGATTGCTTTTTACGCGTGTATCCAGACGCAAATTAGTTTAGATAAACATGCGACAGCTTTTTATTAGAAAGTTGATTTTGACGTCAGTGGCATATTTAGAGGAAAGGGGGTGGGGGAGTGCCACCCAAGTCCTAACCATATGAATAGTGCATTCTATTTCATCTGATCAACCAAAGATGCAGGTTGGAGGGGCTGACAACAAACCAAGATCCTGTGAGCACGTGAAACTTGAAAAAGATCTCTGACATTTGGAATTGAAAGGGGAAAGAGTAGGCTAATGCCAATGGCCTGGCAAAATATCCCTCATGGCACACTGCATGGCGTTGCCGTATTCATTTCATTTTTATACACATATTTTCCTGTGGCCCTTCTCAGTCAATCAGTCTGTCAATTTGACTTGTAAAGGGTGTAGAAATTGATTTGATAGAGTCATAGAAACTAGGCTACAGTGTTATCCTATTTTTAATGTATCACACTGTTGATTAAAAGGGTAATTTTTTACTTCAACTAAATTTTTCTGTTCTTTTTCTAGGCGCACGACAACACAGTCAGAAAATTCAAAATGAAGCATATGATAATTTAACGAAATTAATCTGCAAGACATATCAGGTGAGAAATCTTTCTTTTCTGCAACTATTTGGAGCAGTGAAAAAAGGGGTTATTCCAATGTCAGTCTCTCTGACAACATTTTCTGTAGTTGAGCTCAAATTGTTAGACTGATAGTTGATAGATAGAAGAAAGATCAGGGAGCACTGCCATTGAAAAAGTTGATAGATAGAAGAAAGATCGGGGGGCACTGCCATTGAAAAAGTTGATTGATAGAAGAAAGATCTAGGGGGCACTGCCATTGAAAAAGTTGATCTAGATAGAAGAAATATCGGGGGGGGGGGGGGGGTACTGCCATTGAAAAAGTTGATTGATAGAAGAAAGATCGGGGGGCACTGCCATTAAAAAAGTTGATAGATAAAAGAAAGATCTGAAGAAAGATAAGGGGGCACTGCCATTGAAAAAGTTGATAGAAAAAAAGATCGGGTGACACTCCTATCTACCAGTTCAACATCTTTTAATAATTAATAATTTCAGGAAGCCTGTTATGAATTTAAAGTGAAGAAAACTAACTGATGCTACAAATAGATTGAATACACCACTCCCAGCCAGTGATTTCGGTAATAAACTTTATGACAGTGAGAATGTGGAGATGTCGTGTACGGTCTTGATAGTGATTATGTGAAAATGTTATATTGAGACTTTAGAAGATGTCGTGAAAGGTCTTGATAGTGAATATGACTCTTTATTATGTGAAAATGTTATATTGAGACTTTATAAGATGTCGCGAACTGTTTTGATAGTGAATATGACTATTTATTATGTGAAAATGTTATACTGAGACTTTAGAAGATGTTGCAAACTGTCTTGATAGTGAATATGACTATTTATTATGTGAAAATGTTATATTGAGACTTAAGAAGATGTCGCGAACTGTCTTGATAGTGAATATGAATATTTATTATGTGAAAATGTTATATTGAGACTTTAGAAGATGTCGTGAACTGTCTTGATAGTGAATATGAATATTTATTATGTGAAAATGTTATATTGAGACTTAAGAAGATGTCGCGAACTGTCTTGATAGTGAATATGAATATTTATTATGTGAAAATGTTATATTGAGACTTTATAAGATGTCGCGAACTGTTTTGATAGTGAATATGACTATTTATTATGTGAAAATGTTATACTGAGACTTTAGAAGATGTCGCAAACTGTCTTGATAGTCAATATGAATATTTATTATGTGAAAATGTTATACTGAGACTTTCGAAGATGTCACAAACTTTCAATGCTCACTTATCAGGACAAGGCCTGCTTCTTTTGAAACTACTTGGTAAAGTAAGATTGATAATATTTTATTTTGAATCACTTTTATAATTTCCATTTCTTTTTGTATATTTATTGTACCATTCCTGTGTCCTTTTGTTTTGATTTTTTGTAAATAAAATTAGTTTATCATCTATTTTATTTACTTAATCACAGGCCTACGCTGACAAGTTGCTGTCATCTGAAAATGAGTATTAATAATCTGGGAAAGACATGTCTGCAACCCTGGCAGCAACTCCAAATAGCTAATTGTGTTAATTTGGTACATTCATCAACACATTCTCTTGAAATTTGGACTGTTGTGAAGACTTGTCTAGAACTTCCTCATCTTAGGCCTTTTTAGCACACCCAATGTACTGACATCTCTCACTGAAGCAAAGTAGACACACTTTAAAATATTCTCTACAAAATCAACACAAAAATTGATTAAAAATGGACTTTAATTCATTTTTGCACTTCCATCGTCTCTCAACTTTGATTTCAGTGTTTAAAAAACCACAACAACGGTTCAAAACTACAAGTAGACCCCGTGGAGTCCTGCATTAATGTTATCAAATACTCAATTTGCCATAACAATGGTTTAATTCGGTCTTATCTTATCTAAACTGATTTACAACTGAAACTTTTGATCATGTTGTTTTTATTATACCATTTGTTTTGTTTGATAATCGAAACTAAGATGCAAGAACAACTTTTTGCTCAATGGACAAGCAAGGCTACAACCCATGTGATTTGCGCACGGTCTAAGGGGGACAACTCCATTGAATGACGAGGCGCGTGCAGATGTACGGAGATTGACGAGTGGTGCTGCCTGATACATTCGGCCCTCAAGTAATTTCCGTGAATTGTAACCGGAAACACGTGACATACTTGATTTACCAGACTCAAACGTCTTTAGCCCATTAGGACTTATAGTTCGAGACTGATCGATGTAAACAAACATGGCCGACATCGAGCACATTTTTCAGAGATATTTTGAATTTTTGGCTGTAAAAGCGAATACATGAAGAAATGGTTTGTTTTTAACGTTCTGCAGGTTGAACAAATACTTAGTCTATGTTTATCGTGTGCTGTCACGTGTGTTGACTGCAGCATATACACTCTTAGACCATTTTAATGTCTAGAAATTGAACTTAAACTGTAAGAAGTTAGTTAGCCTGCAAGGCTGTAAGGTGCTGTGGATACGAATCATCTTCAAGGTAAGAAAAAGATTCTGAGGCATTGCTTCCGAGTTTCGACTGACCTGACAAAAAATGAATTGCATGATAATCCCTGACAGTTATTGTTGCTTCAATGGTAATCTGATGGTGCAGACATGTAGGATGATATATACCATTTTTTTTTCACAAACCTATATTATTGTCTGACTTGTCATCCAATATTTATGTAATTGTAAGCTGTCTAATGTTTATTCTCTTGATTCTGCCATAAACACATTGAAGGACTTTAATTCAATTCTTTATTTAAGTTTTACTAAGTTTACTAGTGCAGTGATGAGCCTGTCACACTCTACTTGTAAGATTTATGTTGTGGTTTAATTCTTTCAGGATGAGATCAAGACATTGATAAAGGAGGAAAGTGAGAGAAGAAGACGAACCGTTTGAAATGAAAAGAAGCGAAACCCAATTTATTTCATCAATGATTTTTGTTTTATTTTCTGTATTTATTCAAAAATAAAATAATGCATTGAACTATGTGATTTTTCATGATAACCACCCCCTCTGAATTGTGAAGAAGAAATTTGACATCTCCTGCTAAATATCATTTGCTGTGATCATTGAAAAACGACACAAAAAGCCATTATAAACAGAATTGTCTTCTGTCGGCTACATTTTCCATCAATAAATACTTTTGCAGTGTTGTAGGGGCCTGAGAGTGGTCCATTTCACTTGGAAGAGTCCTTTATAATTGTTCTGAGGGTGGATAGGAAGGAAATGGAGTTAAAATGGAATTTCCGAAAAGTGGAAGAGTCCAAGCTGTTTTTGAAGAGTCCATTAGGTTTTTAAGGGGTGTACAGGAAGGATTTCCTGATTTCACATTTAAAACGAAAAACTGGAATAGTCCATTATAACCATGGAAGAGTCCATTTTGATTTATAGGG
Source organism: Lottia gigantea (assembly GCF_000327385.1). Taxonomy (NCBI): domain Eukaryota; kingdom Metazoa; phylum Mollusca; class Gastropoda; family Lottiidae; genus Lottia; species Lottia gigantea. The sequence goes on along the minus strand of NW_008707617.1, from coordinate 117,033 downwards.
GTGGACAGGTATGAGCGGTTTTCGAAACAAAATGGCAATTTTTGGATTTTCGAATTTTCCCACGCCCTAGGTCAAACCTGGGTCAAATTTAGTGCAAAAAGGTCAAATAAGTAGGACACGGGGTTTTCCACTGGATTTTGGCAAGGGGGGATAGCTATGTTTTATTTTGGTTTTACAGCAATTTCTGCTGAAGTATGCATTATTTGCATGTTTTGAGGTTATTTTCAGTGTTTCTATATAAAGACACAATATTAGACTAAATTCTAGTGCTGTAGGTGTAAGAAATACACTACAGCACATGAAAATAGCCCTGTGACCAAGAAACATGAAATAACCCAAGTGAAAGAGAGGCTGATCTCTGTCCAGTTGTAATTTGACCTTTATTTTCTGATTGGTCAAAATTATGCTCTTTTATTTCTATTTGAAATGTAGACTTTTAAAAGACAAAGTCAAAGTTAGAGGGTGTGAAACAGAAAGAAAAAATACAAGAAATATTTATTTGGTTTATTTTAACTTGAAGAAACCAGTTGAATATTGTCCTATCAAAACAACTCTTCAATATAGAATACAGGTGAAGTTGACCTCTAGGTCAAAGTTCACTAAATATTGGAAAGAAGCCAAACTTAATGGTAGATTTCTGTCAAATTCCTATGGCACAGGTTAAATTTTCTGTTTCTGTTCTATTTTCACTCTAGCACTTTTTTCTAGTGTGACATTTCCTTTACAATTCAGCAAAATGTAAGCCTGCACATGCATGTTAATATATGGCACAAATAATTAAAGGGAAATAACTTGTTGTCCTTTCAGACCACAATGATGGAGTTTATGGAAGCTGATCTATATTATTGTGATACCAGTTAAAATTAATCTGATTTTCCAGTCATTTTTTCCTCCAAAAGGAAATAATAAAAGATGCCTGGAAAATAGAGATAGATTTCAACTACTCTCACATCCCTGTGTTTAAATTTTTGGAGTAATGATCCATATCAGGACAAAGACAATAACTAGGCGATTGGATTTGGACTGACAAATAACACCTTAAAGGATATAAAACAATGGTTTATTCTGACAGAATTTATTCATATTGAAGATTGTACAATAGATAAACACATAACACAGAAAATACAGAATGTCAGCTACATTATCTAGAAAGTTATGATACAATATGAATATGGTCATCAGGCAACTGACCTATTTCTGTCTGTGTCCCTTATTTTAGTATTACCGGTATACTGTTATACTACTTATAATATTGTTTCATATGTTCCTAGCTCTGTATTTTAATTACAAATAGTGCTGTACACACAGAAAATACAGAAACAAAATATATACAGATATATTCTAATCAGATTGAGTGAAGTAACACACAGAAAATACAGAAACAAAATATATACAGATATATTTTAACTACTAAGATTGCTGTTACCCACAGAAAACAAAGAAACAAAATATCTGTTTTCTAATTAGATTGAGTGCTGTTACCAACAGAAAATACACAAACAAAATATCAATGGCTGTATTTTTATAACAATTATTGCAATAGTTCACAGAAATATCTAGAGCTATTTTAATCAGTTTAATTTGTGAAGTAACCCACAGAAAATAACTGAAACAAAATATCTAGAGCTGTTCCAGGCTTGACTGCAATTAACAGCGAGTAACCAAACTAAAAACAATTTATGTAAAATTTAACGTTTTCATCTTAGACATACCTGTAAATTAATATAAAGGTAACAAGACTGTCAGTCCAAATCGAAGAAACAGATTCAAAATACAACAACATACAATAAAGATAACAATAAATACAAAAAATATAACCTTGTACACCAGGTATGGTATTATCAATAGAAATTACAATATTAAAAACCACCATTTTAACAACTAAAACTATAAACGTAATAGTACACCTTGGTATTACATGTATAAATAGAATTTACAATATACAATATTAAAAAAAGATAGTGGACCACAGCCATATATGCCTACCGCGGCATGCAGATGGTAAATATTCAAGATTTTGGGGCAAGGGCAATAACTCTGCTTCTAAAGGTCGAAAATAACTCAAATTCGAATTTGATCTTCGTTTTATGAACATGTCTACACATACCGAATTTCATTTGATTCCATCAAAAAATCTAGAGCGTTTACAAGCAAATGTTGACGGACGAACGGACCGACCGACCAACGGACCTTCGTTTCATGAGTATGTATGCACATACCGAATTTCATTTGATTCCTTCAAACACTCGTTTTTAGAGTGTTTACAAGCAATTGATGTTGATAGAAGCACTTACTGTATAAGGCCTAAATATTGAAAAAGCCTTAAATTTAATCAGAAGTAAACTAAACTTTCTCAAACCTTTCGATTTAGGTCCAATAACATCCATTTTAAGTTTCATCAAAATCGGTTGAAAACTAAGAGAGTAATAGCTTATTCAAGATACAAGCAAATGTTGACAGGCGGACGGACCAACTGACGGACGGAGTGTTTACGAGCAATTGATGTTGATAGAAACACTTACTGTATAGAGGTTAAAACTGACGTAAGAGGTCTAAATCTTGAAAAAGCCTTAAATTTAATCAGAGGTAAACTAAACTTTCTCAAATCTTTCGATTTAGGTTCAATAACATCCATTTTAAGTTTCATCAAAATCAGTTGAAAACTAAGAGAGTAATAGTATAATCAAGATTTTGGGGCAAGGGCAATAACTCTGCTTCTAACGGTCGAGAATAGCTCCAATTTGAACTTGATCTTCGTTTTATGAAAATGTATACACATACCGAATTTCATTTGATTCCATCAAAAAATCTAGTTTTTAGAGCTTTTACAAGCAAATGTTGACAGACGGACGGTGCCGACAATATACATCCACATAGAGAGATGTGGGCGTATAACAACTAAAACTATAAACATAACAGTACACCGTATAAATAGAATAACAAAGTTTAAAGGGGAAGTATACACAAAATTTTCATTATCAAAAATGTTAAGTTCTAAAATATTTCTAAAATATGTTTTGTACATGTATGTATCTACTTGATCAACACAAAACTAGGTTGAAAATTCTGAAGATATCATCTAAGCCTATGCAAGCATTGAACCCTAGACCGTCTGGTAAGCAAGTAACCTTCAAATTCACTGAGCAACCTCAGCTCCCAAATAGTGTTCAAAAAATTGAGAGGAATATGAATTCATGAAAATAAAGTAATAGTAATAGAAGTAGAAAGGTGGTCGTTATCAGGTGGTCCAATAGTTATACTTGGCATCGGCTGGAAACCTTCTTCACTGGCTGGTAATGTGGGGCTGGAAGCTTTCTTCTCTGGCTAGAAGCCTTATTTACTGGCTGGTAACGCTGGGCTGGACGCCAGGGATGTGGTCATAATCAGCTAAGATAACTCAAACTATGAAAGAAATTACAATTTCAAATAGTAAAATCTAATTTAGACCAACACTTGGTCCAAAGATAGTGGACCACAGCCATATACGCCCACCACGGCATGCGGATAGTAAATATTCAAGATTTTGGGGCAAGGGCAATAACTCTGCTTCTAACGGTCGAAAATAGCTCAAATTCGAACTTGATCTTCGTTTTATGAATATGTATACACATACCGAATTTCATTTGATTCCATCAAAAAATCTAGATTTTAGAGAGTTTACAAGCAAATGTTGATGGACGGACCGACGGACCTTCGTTTCATGAATATGTATGCACATACCGAATTTCATTTGATTCCTTCAAACACTCTAGTTTTTAGAGTGTTTACGAGCAATTGATGTTGATAGAAGCACTTACTGTATAGAGGTTAAAGGGCAATAACTCCTCAAAACTGACGTAAGAGGCCTAAATCTTGAAAAAGCCTTAAATTTAATCAGAAGTAAACTGAACTTTCTCAAACCTTTCGATTTAGGTCCAATAACATCCATTTTAAGTTTCATTAAAATCGGTTGAAAACTAAGAGAGTAATAGCATATTCAAGATTTTGGGGCAAGGGCAATAACTCTGCTTCTAACGGTAGAAAATAGCTCAAATTTGAACTTGATCTTTGTTTTATGAATATGTATACACATTCTGAATTTCATTTGATTCCATCAAAAAATCTAAATGTTGACGGACGGACAGTGGTGCTGACAATATACATCCACATAGAGAGATGTGGACATATAAAAAGGTATAACAAAAGGTACGTATGATTCGTACCAAATTATTGGAAAAATTATTTTATTGTTTCAATTTGTTCTGCAATATATCTGGAATATCCAGTCCAAAAGTTAAAGAAATATATTCATTTATAAGCAAGTGAGAGCTATTCTAGTTTAAGTCTCATTTTCTCAAAATGGCTATACAGGTTACAATATTTCAACATGTAAAATTCTAAATTAACTATAACTTTCATATTTCTTTAGATAAATTAGTTTTGTAAAAAGTGTCAAGTTTGTTATTCTAACAAAAACCTGGAAAAATAGAAAAAATTCAGGACAAAAAAATTGCTACCTGGATACTGTTGTACTTTGTTGACACTATCTGGTTTCTAACTGTTTTTACTGAAATCTTCAAAATAATCACTTTGTCAAGTAACAGAAAGCTTTAGATAATATAGTATCTTGATATTTCCCAAACCTGGAAGAAATCAAAATATCAAACATTAAAATCTTTATATAGAATAAGCTAGTTAGAGCTATTTTACTTTTACACTCATTTTCTCAAAATGGCTATACACGTTACTATATTTCAACATGTAAAATTCTAAATTAACTATAACTTTCTTATTTCTTTAGATAAATTAGTTCTGTAAAAAGTTTTTAGTTAGGCATTCTAACAAAAACCTGGAAAACAGAAAAAATTCAGAAGAATATTTGTTACCTGATTTACGTTTCTTGTTTTTATAGAAATCTTTAAAATAATAACCTTTGTCAAGTACCATACAAACTTTACAGATATTACAGGCTCTTCATATTTCCCAAACCCTGAAAGAAATTACAATATTAAATATAGATAGCTTAAGATAGGCAACGTAACATACATCCACTACCAGCTGTCAGAAACGATAACAAAGTCTACACTCATTTTCTGAAACTGTCTATACTATTTTGACATGTAAAATTCTAAATTAACTATAACTTCCTTATTTCTTTAGATAAATTAGTTCTGTAGGAAGTTTTAAGTTTGTTATTCTAAAAACCTGGAAAACAGAAAAAATTCAGAATAAGAATATTTGTTACCTGATTTACGTTGTACTTTGTTGACAATATCTTGTTTTTATAGAAATCTTTAAAATAATAACCTTTGTCAAGTACCATACAAACTTTACAGATATTACAGGCTCTTCATATTTCCCAAACCCTGAAAGAAATTACAATATTAAATATAGATAGCTTAAGATAGGCAACGTAACATACATCCACTACCAGCTGTCAGAAACGATAACAAAGTCTACACTCATTTTCTGAAACTGTCTATACTATTTTGACATGTAAAATTCTAAATTAACTATAACTTCCTTATTTCTTTAGATAAATTAGTTCTGTAGGAAGTTTTAAGTTTGTTATTCTAAAAACCTGGAAAACAGAAAAAATTCAGAACAAACAAATTTGTTACCCGACTAATGATGTACTTTGACACCTTGTTTCTAACTGTTTTTACTGAAATCTTCAAAATGATCACTTTATCAAGTACTATAAAAACTTAACAGATATTACGGGCTCTTCATATTTCCCAAAAGCTGAAAGAAATTACAATTTCAAAGATTAAGATAGCTTAAGATAGGCAACGTAACATACATCCACTACCAGCTGTCAGAAACGATAACAAAGTCTACACTCATTTTCTGAAACTGGCTATACAGGTTACGATATTATGACATGTAAAATTCTAAATTAACTATATCTTCTTATTTCTTTAGATGAATTAGTTCTGTAAAAGGTTTTAAGTTTGTCATTCTAATGAAAACAGAAAAAATTCAGAATAAGAATATTTGTTACCTGACTAACGTTGTACTTTGTTGACACTATCTTGTTTCTGTTTTACGTAAAACCTTCAAAATAATAATCTTTGTCAAGTAACTTGAAAACTTTACAGATATTACAGGCTCTTCATATTTCCCAAACCCTGAAAGAAATTACAATTTCAAACATTAAAAATCTTAATCAACATCAAAACATAGTCCTAAAATAGGCATCAAAGAAAATACTATGTAAATATAGAATTGACTTGACATATTATATTTGTACCAAGTCAAACATTGCAGAAATAATTTTCTGCATAGAGTCTAAAAATTATTTTATTGTTTCAATTTACTCTTCAATATAATATCTGGAATATCCTGTCCAAAAAATATACAAATAAATTCATTTATAAGCAAGCGAGAGCTCTCATTTTATCAAACTGGCTATACAGGTTACAATATTTTGACGTGTAAAATTCTAAATTAACTATAACTTTCTCATTTCTTTAGATGAATTAGTTCTGTAAAAAGTTTTAATTTGTCATTCTAACAAAAACCTGGAAATCAGAAAAAATTCAGAATAAGAATATTTGTTACCTAATTTACGTTATACTTTGTTGACACTATCTTGTTTCTAACTGTTTTTATAGAAATCTTCAAAATAATCACTTTGTCAAGTAACATACAAACTTATTGACATTTGCATGGATAAATTATTTCTATTGTTTTAATTTGCTTTATAATATATCTGGAATATCCTGTCCAAAAATTATACAAATAAATAAGCGAGTGAGAACTATTTTCTCAAAATGGCTATACAAGTTACAATAATAATAGTGACATGTAAAATTCTAAATTAACTATAACTTTCTTATTTCTTTAGATAAATTAGTTCTGTAAAAAGTTTTAAGTTTGTTATTCTAACAAAAACCTGGAAAACAGAAGAAATTCAGGAAAAAAAATTGTTACCTGACTAACGATGTACTTTGTTGACACCTCTTTTCTAACTGTTTTTACTGAAATCTTCAAAATAATAATCTTTGTCAAGTAACTTACTTTACAGATATTACAGGCTCTTCATATTTCCCAAACCCTAAAAGAAATTACAATTTCAAAAAATTAAAATCTCAATTTAGAATAAGCAAGTGAGAGCTTTTTTTAATTTTCACCAATTTTCTCAAAATGGCTATACAGGTTACAATATTTTGACATGTAAAATTCTAAATTGACTATAACTTTATTTCTTTAGATAAATTAGTTCTGTAAAAAGTTTTAATTTTGTTATTCTATCAAAAACCTGGAAAAAAGAAAAAAGTCAGAACAAACAAATGTGTTACCTGACTAACGTTGTACTTTGACACCTTGTTTCTAACTGTTTTTTCTGAAATCTCCAAAATTATAACCGAAATTATCAAGTAAACTTTACACATATTACAGGCTCTTCGTATTTCCTAAACCCTGAAACCTTAAAGATTTAGATCAAACCATAGTCTTAAAATAGACATCAAATAAAATAATATGTAAATATAGAAACAGCTTAATGTATCTTTGTATCAAGTCAATCATTGCAAAAATAATTTTTGGCCTGACTTCTGCATGGAGTCTAACAATTATTTTATTGTTTCAATTTGCTTTTAAATGATCTGGAATATCCTGTCCAAAAATTATATAAATATATTCATTTATAAGCAATGAATGAATGAGCTCTCATTTTCTCAATATGGCTAAACAGGATACAATATTTCGACGCGTAAAATTCTATATCAACTATCTTATTTCTTGAGATAAATTAGTTCTGTAAAAAGTTTTAAATTTGACATTCTAACAAAAACCTGGAAAACAGAACAAATTCGGAATAAGAATATTTGTTACCTGATTTACGATGTACCTTGTTTCTAAATGTTTTTACTGAAATCTTCAAAATTATAATCTTTATCAAGTAAACTTTACAGCTGTTACAGGCTCTTCATATTTCCCAAACCCTGAAAGAAATTACAATATCAAACATTTAATATCTTTATTTAGATCAAAATATAGTCTTAAAATAGACATCAAAGAAAATACTACGTTAATATTGGCACGGGCACACAAGGAGGCAAAAATCTTGAATCTGTCGTTTACCACCTTGTCAATAATAACGTGATGAGCATGCAATTGAAAGTAAAGTGAATTGGATGATGATGCTCTGTCTTGCAAACGATAAAACTATCGGAGACAGTTATCAAACTTGTCTGATATTATAAATCCTGTCGGAGATGCAATAATCTTGGGCATACACAGATTTATCCCAAGACACTAATTGGCGACGAAAATCTCCGACAAAGACAGCTCGTGTTCCCGCACCTTAACAAAAACTGGAAAACAGAAAAAATTTCAGGATAAAAGTTTGTTACCTGACTAATGTTGACATTTTGTTTGGAACTGTTTTATTGAAATCTTCAAAATAATATTCTTTAACAACTTTACAAAAGATTGCTTGCCAGGCAAAGTAAAATACACCCACTGGCAGCTGTCAGAAATGATAAAACTGTCTATAGTGACTAACACATGAATTTTCTTATATTAAAGAAATTTTAATAGTTTGAATTCATTGATATATATATCTACTGCCAATTATTTATGCTGAGAAATACCACCAAATTTTTAAAAATCAATATCAATAATCCAAACACATCAAATTATCGCATCAATATGCATGATCACACCATGTTTCATTAAAATCAGTTGAAAACTGTATTCTCTATTGTGTTCACAAACAAATTTTGACGTGTTTTTCCTAAGTCAAGGGCAATAACTCAAAAACCGTTCATTAAAATATCAAATTCGATCTTGTCCATGATCTCATCAATATAAATGATCACACCAAATTTCATTAAAATCAGTTGAAAACTGTAGTCTTTAAAATCAGTTGAAAACTGTAGTCTCTATTGTCTTCACAAACAAATTTTGATGCGTTTTTCCTAGGTCAAGGGCAATAACTCATAAACCGTTCATCGAAAAATCGTGAATATGGAATTTGTCCAAGATCTCATCAATATAAATGAACACGCCACATTTCATTCGAATCAGATGAAAACTGTAGTCTCTATCGCGTTCACATGCCAATTGTGGACAGACGGACCGACGGACATGGGTGACGACAATATACGTCCACATTATAATGTGGGCGTATAAAAATCTTAATCCAGATCAAAATATAGTTTTAAAATAGACATCAAAGAAAATACTACGTTAATATTGGCACGGGCAAACAAGGAGACAAAAATCTTGAATTTGTCGTTTACCACCTTGTCAATAATAACGTGATGAGCATGCAATTGAAAGTAAAGTGAATTGGATGATGACGCTCTGTTTTGCAAACGATAAAACTATCGAAGACAGTTATCAAACTTGTCTTATATTATAAATCCTGCACCTTAACAAAAACTGGAAAATAGAAAAATTTAAAGAAAAAAGTTTGTTACCTGACTAATGTTGACATTTTGTTTGGAACTGTTTTATTGAAATCTTCAAAATAATATTCTTTAACAACTTATATAACAAATAATATTGTATCTTCATATTTCCCAAACTCTGAAAGAAATTACAATTTCAAACATTTAATATCTTTATAGAAAATAAGCAAGTAAGAGCTATTTTACTTTTTCACTAATTTTCTCAAAATGGCTATACAGGTTACAATATTTTGAAATGTAAAATTCCAAATTAACTATAACTTTCTTATTTCTTTAGATGAATTAGTTCTGTAAGGAGTTTAAAGATTGTCATAGTAACAAAACCCAGGAAAACAGAAAAATTTAGCAAGAAAAAATTGTTACCTGACTTATGTTGTACACCTTGTTTCTAATTGTTTTTGGTGAAATCTTCAAAATAATAATCACATAAAAACTTTACAGAAAATACTGGCTCTTCATATTTCCCAAACCCTGAAATAAATGAAAATTTAAAACAATAGCATCATAATTTAGATTAAAACTTATTCCAAAACAAGACAAGGAGAAATTGATAGAAATAGCTTGAAGTTTATTTATAACATTCAATCTCTGCAGAAATAATTTTTGTTTCAATTTTGTTTTGAGAGCAAAAATTTATTTTTTGATTTGATTTATTCTATAATGGGAGATTACAAGAATCAAGCATAGTTCATCTACAAATCTCATATGGCTTTTTAATTTTATCTGAAGATGTTATATTCATCGATTTTTCAAGAAAAAAATTGAAATTCGAAAACAGTGTCACTGTAGACTAGGTCAATTACAAAGATTTTAAGCAACTGGTTCATGCCAACTTCCGTCGAAAGTGTGCAGCTCTCAAATTATATCTTCTAGAGCGTTTACAAGCTAAAAATTGAATGCATTTTCAAGAACTAGGGCAATTACTTATATTGATTCTTTATGTAATGATTTGATTTTCAATAGGGTTCATCCTTTGTTGATTACAAACACAAAAAATCTGTTAAGAATTGTGCCTTCTAGAGTGTGTATGAGAAAAAACTGAACCTGTTTTCAAGGACAATGGCAATAGATTAAACTAGATATTTTTCGATATTTCTGATTTTCAATTTTGTACATCCTTAACTTAACACCCACGCCAAGTTTCATCAAAATCCATCAAGTATATTTAGAGAATACGAGCTAACAATTCAAAGAACAAATTTCTGATTTTCATTTTCAAGGTTCATCTTTGGGTGATTACAAGTTTCTTGAAAATCTGTCAAGCATTTTTTAAAAGATAGTGGACCACAGCCATATAAGCTCACCACGGCATGCAGATGGTAAATATTCAAGATTTTGGGGCAAGGGCAGTAACTCGGCTTCTAAAGGGCGAAAATAGCTCAAATTCGAATTTAATCTTCGTTTTATGAATATGTATACATTTGATTCCATCAAAAAATCTAGTTTTTAGAGCGTTTACAAGCCAATGTTGACGGACGGACAGGGATGCCAAAAATATACGTCCACATAGAGACATGTGGGCTATAAAAATCGGTAGCACTTTTATCTCTTTCAGTTGCCCGTTGTGAGCTCTCATCCTCTAATACCAAAAAAGCTCAAAAGAAGTGCATGAATGAAGGTTGAATATTTCATATTGGTGATTGTTACTGTACTTCCAAATTTTTTCATCCAAAGCTGCCAATGGACGTTTATTAGCATTATTATTTAGTCGGTTATTGTCAACGGTAACATTAAGACACTTTTTGGTTCTTTTGATCAATAAAATATGTTTAAATCAACTATTTTGACGGTTATCGAACAGCTTGCCAACGCTGGGTGACTCTTATCTCACGTCTGATAGTTTTTTTTGTAGAAATTGCTAAAATATCAATCTTAATTTATTGGTTTAATAAAAGATTATATTTCTGTTATATTTCTACATTGATCAGATATCAAAAAAAAAATTATTGGACAATATTATGGCCCATGACCAACTAGCATTAAGAGGTCCTATTCTTTTAATATCCTGTAAGCTAACTACGTTCAATGTTTCTCCATTTTATGTAAACAGACACTCAAAGTGTAATTTCACCAAGCTATCTGTGAGAAAATAAACAAAAGAATAAAAGGAAGGTGAATAGCCTTGTGGCGGATGAGACAATATTATTTTAGAATTGCTATTATTCCTATTACAGGTAACTAAGCAACCACAGGCAACATTGTAAACAATTTCCATCCCAGGACTTTTATCCGAATTATTCCATTTATCATTTCTATGGCTTGACAAACGACAGGGTATAGCTTATAACCTCTGCATGTATATAGGAAACACTTACTGCACTTCTCTTCTCTCATTCTGACCCCGCTCGAAGTCTACGATTTCTGAAATTTCAACAAAACTTGACCAGATATAGACATCAGTGTAAATATTACCATTAAAGCCAATTGTATTTTTGCAAAGGTCGTAATGTGGTCAAGTTTTCTAGAATTACAGATTTTGAGGCTATTTTGACATAGCTGTGGATTCAATGGACTAATTAGATAATTAATTTGTCAAGAAGGTCATTTTTTATTCTATGTAAAAGCGTGAAGATATTTTGACCATACTTTACATGGATTAAAGTCTTCACAGAACCCAATATGAAATTCAACTTCCTCATCAACAATATTTTATACATCCACGACTATATAAGTCTACATAGGTGACATGTTATGAGCACGTAAGAATTTCAACGCTTTTAATAAGTCAGAATATTTCGGACTAATTGTCCCATTTCCTCTCATACATAAATAAAAGGGTGAAAATAAATTATAGGATAAAATGTTGCTAGATCGAATAATACATAGGTTTAAGCTTAAAAACGTTTACATTTCATTGATTTCTATTCACTTAGTACAGACATATCATAGAAATTAATGATAAGATACAAACTGGCCCTGTAACCAATATATGATTAAATGTCTTAGGAAAATAGCCGACCATCATCAATAAATAAACTACTATATTATACTTGCTCCCTGAAACTCTCAACATTTTGTTAATTGGTCCTAAATTATTCACTAGTTTTATTTCTTCGATCAAGCATTAAGTTGCAGGTCTTCGTGACAAAAATACCCTTTGGGGTTTCATGTTACAAAACACTTTATGTTATCTGGGACATCTTAAGCATGTTGTAAAGATGTATGCTTTCATTACTATGATCGATCTTATCACAAATTAGAATGGAATTTATGTCTAAATTTAACTTTGTTAAAGGTTTATCACTATCAATATTTTTGTAGCAAATGTTGAGATATCTTTAACTGGAGGTAAGAGTGGAAGAAAAGGGCACTGGCACAGGGTTAGAGTGACAGTGTACAGTTAATTTAGAAAAACAAAAAAAAGCATAGCACACAGTACTTCCACTAGCCTTGGACCCTTTAATGTCAACCTGCATCACTGACAGGGGAAACTGAGTTGAAAAAAGTTGAAAATGGTGCACAAAACAAAAATCAACTGGCAAACTGTTGAACCGTATCTCAGGCTGAAGGCTCCACTACAAAATAGCATTTAGATATAGAGCTGACAATGTGTCAAATTTGTCAATATCAAATATCTAGACTAATTGGTCCAAATCTGGTTTTCAAATGTTCAACCAAACCTTACATAATTTGCAATTTCAGCTTTGACATGACAAAATAATGGCCTAATTTGTCGAATGGCTTGTTGTCAATAAGTGGCAGTGTCAAGTTTCAAATTCATTGAATCGTGGACAAATAGGATCTATGAACATAAACAATCAGATTGAAGAGACAATAGAATAACTGAAGGTGATCGGGAAGATAAGCTTGATAGGACATGGTAGGTACAACCCATACATGTATACCTATAGTGTGATTTGTTTTTCTCCATGTACATGTGTATAGGCCAACTAGGCTGCTATAAAATTCAGCGAAGCAGGGGAATAGAATGCCATAGGTATAACAAATAGTTATGTGCAGTCATAAGCAAAGGATGAAAATGTTCCCGATTGTTCATTTGGTTTGGTCTTAGCCTAGCGCCCAGAAAACAAGAATACACTATTTCTTTTGAATCTTAGGTCTTACACCATCAATTAGTCCTTAATAAACGATACTGAAGCAGCCTGTCACCAGGATTGAATTGGTGCTGGAGCTCAGATTTTGTACTCAGAAAATTTGAAGAATTAAAGGCCCAGAGAAACATTTCTCACAATTCTGAGGTGCAAAAACATCAAAATCTATATCTTTTTGGTTTTGTACAAAGACACTGTAAATGAATCAATCTCTGCTGAAATGAAGAAGGTTTTGTTGGGGTCTAATTCTCATATGCTGGAGCCCAGCCCCATGGACCTCACCCAAAACAACAGGGCTGTACTGAAGGTGTTACAACATCCACTATTGCTATTCCAAACGAGAACAATTTATTTTCATGGCTGAAAGATTAACTCACTGCAAAAAGCATTTCTCAGTCTATCAGTAGTCAGATAATAAAGCATAAGCTTAAGCATTTTGGCTATGAATTATTGAAAACCAAGATGAAAAGAAATTCCTTGCAATAATGAAGATAGCTTGCCAGGCAAGGTAATATACACCCACTGGCAGCTTTAATTTTAAATAAAAATATTTGGCAGTACAGTAACAATCACCTGTATGAAATATTCAACCTTCAGACATACACTTCTTTTGAATATTTTGAAGCGATACCGAATATTATTACCAAGTTTCATCAAAATCTGTCAAGAATTGGGCCTTTTAGAGTGATAACAGGCTAGAACTTGAACACGTTTTTAAGAACAAGGGCAATAATATTTTTCAATTTTCTGATTTTCGTTAGGGTTCATCTTTGGGTGATTACATACACTCACACCAAGTTTCGTCAAAATCCATCAAGAACTGTGCCTTCTAGAGTGTTTAAGTGCTACAAATTGAACACATTTTCAAGAACAAGGGCAATAACTCATACCAATTATTTTCCGATTTTTCTAATTTTCAATCTGGTCCATCCTAAGGTGACAACAAACACTCACACCAAGTTTCGTCAAAATCTGACAATTATTGAACCTTTTTATAGCGTTAACGAGCTAAAAATTGAACGCATTTTCAAGAACAAGGGCAATAACTCATACTAAATGTTTTTCAATTTTACTGATTTTCGATAGGATTTAACCTTGGGTGATTACAAACACTCACACCAAGTCTCGTCAAAACCCGTCAAGAATTGTGCCTTTTAAGAGTGTTTACAAGTTAAAATTGAATGTGTTTTCAAGGACATGGGCAATAACTTATATTATGTTTGATCTTTCTGATTTTACATCGGGTTCATCCTTGGGTGAAAACAAACACTCACACCAAGTTTCATCATAATCCGTCAAGAATTGTGCCTTCTAGTGTGTTTACGAGCGTTTTAAGACAGAACACGGGCAATAACTCATACTAAATATTCTTCGATTTTTTCAAGTTTTGTCGAAACGGTCAAGGATTGTGACTTGAAGAGTGTTTACTAGCAATTGTGGACTGACGGATATGGGTGACGACAATAAACGCACCAATTTCACGTGGGCGTATAAAAATTATCATATTATCGTACCACTCCTTCCTCCAGGGCTAAAACATGCTTACAAAATAGTTGTTATAACTGGTAAAATAAAGGTATAGATATCGTTACGATACAGTATTTACCTTTCACCTTCTTATAAATACAGATTATCATATAACACGTTACGTATTTGTTTTCATATTACAGTTATTATGATTATAGATTAATCTCATAGATAATCTCCAATTTTATCGTTCTTCAATTAATATTCTTACCCTCCATTTTGCTTATTACCATTTTTTTATTTTCAATTTTGAAGAGCGTCATTTATAACAGGTTCTAGTTTCTTAATACCTATTCTCAAGAAGATTGTAACCTCTTCTAAACTTTTAAGTTTGCTTTGATGTCTTTGAGCAATCGACACCTTAACGTAGATCTTTAATTCAGCCTGTTTTTGACGTTCACAACATATTCTCAAGGAGTTTGTAACATCTTACACACTTTTTAAGGTTTCTTTGATGTAGTTTAGCTGTAGATATGTAGGCTAGAATTGTATCTGCATCAAAAGGTCCTTATCTTAACATAGGCCTATCTGTTTCGAGATGGACATATTACAGCCTAAAATTAGGCTCTTTTTGACCCAATTATTTGACATTATTAATATATATTTAAGGAAGCTGATTTTAAAATGAAACCCAAAATCAAACTGGCTTTCAAATTTGACATAGACTGGTCGAATGATAGACCTATGCTTTACAAACTCAAAGAACACAATTTCAAATAACCTTTAGACTAACTTAAATTAAGATATTTAAACATTTTAAAATCTATAACTAGCAATGAAGTTAGTCTAGGTCTTCAAAGTGATCATTACATAATAAAAGTAGGCCTATTTAAAATCAATAGAAGTTCAGTCATAGAAATAATAATTCATAAGATTTAATCCGAACTAATTAAATTCGTCAATAATGGAAGAAATTAATAACTGAATACATGTATATCTTTTCATTGTTGCGACCCTGTTTTAGGGGAGGGTATTTCAAGTAACAAAATATGGCATGAACTGGATTTCCTTTATGACTGCTACATGGTGGCATCTAGAGAAATTAACCTATTGCTACATATATTCGAACTGAGCGCACCGCGTCACCGGCAACTAAAAAGTCACGATTGCAACCGTGTCCATCCTTATGCGCCTGTACGCCAACCGATGGTCGTTAGCAGCATAGATATAGGCCTATAGCTTTTTCGGGGATGTGGACATGAGTACATTCATGTCTTTTCAACAATGAAACATAAGTATTCATAGACTTTTTCGCATGTCATTTTTCTATTTCAGTAGGCTATCTGAAGACAACCAAGAAGGCATGTGTTCAATCATATATTGGTAGTTGTTGCCAGACGTTGTATATACTTATTGGTGTAATTCCAAGGGATGTCGTTTTCTACTGCTGTTTTGGTGAGTATATATATCAATATATAGGACATGCACATTTTATACTAATACAATATTATACAGCTTCTACAATCTTTTGCGTACGACGTAAACAAGTTCATAATAAACGACCTTGAAAGGTATTCATCAAGCAGAAGACTAGATTTTATATATTTTCAGTCAAGCACTTAAAATTTACCAAGCATTTTATTTAATATTCAATGATTTCGAAATCCATTGATGTTTATTTTTCTATTATTTATTTTAAACATACCATAATATAGTATCGTTATTGTAAGATATGTAAAGGCGCTCCTTAAGTCAACTTCTTTTCTGAAAAGAAGCGTACTCAATGTTGGGCATTGCCGGCGTAGCTTGCAATAATGATTATGGACAACTTCAAATTATATCAGTTTTTGAACATAACTCTTGAGATTAGAGCCTAAAGCTTGATCTCGGATAAAGTATGATCCATCAGTTGAATCATCAAGCTATCGGTGCCATAGTGTTAAAATACTAAGACAATCCTTACAATCGATGAAGTCGGTAATCTGAAAATTTAAAATTGGAAGCCGATATATATACGGTATGTTATCTAGTTCAAGCAGTACATTAATTTGTGTCAAATATAATAAAGTTCTAATTGTTTTTTCATAGTAAAGAAGTTTCATTGTCAGATCATGTTCTATATAAGTAACGTTATAACCCACAAGTCATGTATGTCTTTTCTTTATTTTATGACAGGCCCTTTGACTCTGGTCTTGATCGAATTTCTGTCAATCGGCTCGTCTAATGGAACATGTTTGCATTGCGGTTAAATAGGATGGTGGTAGATCTTTGAGATAACGTTACTATACATGATAGGTTTTAAAATCACTCTTTCTAAAATGAGAGTTATCACACTATCCGGAGAGAGAAAAATGTGCCACAATATCCAATATACTTATTACCATGAACAAAGCATAAAAATTATGTTCATATACAACTCGCAGATCCAGTGGTATATACAACTCTCAGATCCAATGGCATACAACTCTCGGATCCAATGGCTAATACAACCCAGTCTCAACTCTTAGATCCAATGGCATATATAACTCAGTCCCAATGACACAATATACAACTTAGTCCCAAAGGCATAGACTTCTGAAATCTAGACCCAATGATTATGCGTTTCAGGTGATGTGTCGATGTGTATTGGTATTTATATTTTGTGTCCAGATATCTCAATTTCTTCATTCGACACTAGAGGTCTTTAGATATTCACATTTCTCATCAATTCTTCATTCGACAATAACATTTCATTGTGCTAGCTCCTATATTATGTTTGTATCGCTGGAATTTATTTTTAATATTTATATCATTTCGACAAAAACAAGTCCCTTGAAACCCGTGTTTTGAGAACTGTCGTGTGGCACATTGGAAAAGCTGTTCCAGTCAGGTTCTGTGTAATGCGTCAAGGACAAAATGATTCGGTCAGTTTAGCAGTTCCCAATCTTCCGCTTATTTGGGCGAATCAAAGGTCACACATATCTAAAATCCCCCCCCCCCCCCCCAAAAAATGTATCAATGCTATGAAACTAGCTTTAAATCTTACGTTTTTGGAATGTCTCAGTTCACAACGGTCCTCACTTTGAGATATATATTTTTAATGGCATCATTGGTCATATGAGAGAAAATCACAATGAAAGCACCAGACTGTTATAAGCATCCTCTCGCCAGGCTTAGACAGGCAGACAGAGAGAATATGAAAGTAACCAGTCTGATAAAAGTGTACATGCCAACTTTCGTAGAACTTACGATATTGACAACAGAAAGAGTTACAAAATACATCTCACAGCAAGGTACAATGGTCTCAACCTTTATTTCCTCAAATTCGATACTGTATTTTGTGATTGTGTGTAGAGCGTTTACCAAAAAGTCTGTGCTCAAAAGGGCAGTACAGTAGGATGGGGTGTTTTATTTATTTAATTTGGCTTTTATATTGAGATGATAGTGCATTATTTCAGATATTCATTCCCTTACATGGACGCTGATTTATTCCCAGATCACGTATTCAACACCTCTGATGACCCCCCCGCAGTATCAAAATAGCCCATGTAAGAGTGTTAATGACTTCATTTCAGTTCAATTGTCAATTTCAGCAGGTGATTTAGACATCAAAGTTTTATTTAAGATGCATCCATTGAAATTAGTCCGATCATAATCCAAGTGTCAATGAAATCCGTTATCATAAACGGTCAACGCCCCACAATTCATTTCCCATACTACGTGGTTTTAATAGAACGTAAAATGAAGAACAATACCCAAAGGCAAATCTCTTTCCAATACCATAACACAGCAAGACCCTTTATTGAGAAGCTTAAGAAGGTCACCAGTTTACCACAGACATTCAGGACTAATGAGCTAGCAAAGAAATACGGTTGGAAAAATCTAACGAGCGCTACATGTAGAGGCCTTACCTGTGGTAAAAATTGTATTGTATAGTGACGGCGTGAAAGACAGTCATCTGTGTCGTCAATCGTTCTATTGGGACATATACAATCATAGTGTCTAAGGGTATGCTACTATAAATGTGCGGTAATAGCGTAAAAACTGGTCCTACAGGCTATGAGCTCTCGCTACCACTAACAATAGACTAAATAGAAATACAGGTTTTTCAAGTTCTAAAAACTGGATTTAGCATAAGAGAATGAAATTTACTGGTAATAAATCCAACAGCCACATTCCGAGGTAAGCTGAGCTCTATATTACATCGTTTATGATTATATCATATTTCAATAATTTAATTTGTTTGGTGGACATATATTTTACAGTGATAACAGTCAGATAATGTTTTTGTGAAAAAAAATGTGGATTATTGACATTGGATATTAATCTCTTTGATCATGGATTCATTTATTAAGGATATAATTCATTATATTTTTTGGAAGAAGACAAATAATTTCGTGACTGTTCATGTTAACCTATGCGTAATAATCATCAGTTTATTGTAAAGGGTCTCAATGAAATATATATTTAGATTTTTGCATGACTGCCTTTTGTAAAATTAAAAATTCTACGATGCGTACCCCTATAATGTCTTCATCGAATATCTTTTGGCCCAATTTTAGTGACTTGCCAGGACTGGACAAAAAGGCAAAATCAAACTCGATGCTGCTTCTAGCTGTTACTGCCATTATAAGAGTTATGGAACTAAGTATCAGTTAATAATGCTGTGGTATTTTTGCAGTCTAACGATACTAAGCATAAAATAGGGGTCGAGAAGCGAATTAAATTCTTTAGAACCTTTCCATGACGATTGTGTATGGGAATTTAAATTCAGTGATTGCTTGATTGCAGGTCCACCTGGGTTCTTTCAACGTATTTGAATTAATAATAGCTAATTTTGTTCTCATTTTGTACCCTCTTTAAGTGTGTTTGGAATTCGATACGTTGTCATTATGTTCATGGGAGTTCGATCAACCCTTAGGCTTTTTTTTCTATTCAAACCTTACAATTTATTCATCCTGTTCTTAATATTTCTAAATAGGTCTGCACTTGTGTTTGAGAACCCCTGTATCCTACGAATTTTCAGTTTTTTGAAAATTGGAAACAGATTTCTTTTGTCCAAATGATAAGTTTCCCTTTAAAAATACCAGATACTGTTTAAAACCTTCCGAATGTGTTCACATTTTTGGACCATATTCTCATAGTACTGAAAACGGGAAGATTTATTTTGGTGTCATCTGATTGGAAAATAACTTAGTTGAAATTTTGAATTAAATATTGCTTCCTTCACTTGGAATGTCAATTTTTTAAAAGGGGAAACTCACTTATGATATCAAAGACGTTATTAGATATGTGTGCTCTATATTGAAGTACCCAACTGAAAAAAAAAACTGTTGCAAAGTGACATCAGGTGTATCGTAAGTGAGAGATTCGTTGCCTTGCTAGCAGTACTTAAAGCGGAGCTCAAGTTCAATAAATCTTTCGTCTATGTCCATCTTTTCAACCATATCCATAAATTATTCCTCTTTTTTTATAAATGTGTGATTTTTGGGTTTATTTTTGAAAAGTGGAAATTTATCATTATTATTATAATATAAAATATCAATTTACTATGTAATACTTTGGTTACATAAGCTCTAAGTCCGTTTTTTAAACACCACAATTTGTATACCAGACCTATAGACCTATTCTTAGTTTGATTTTACATTGACTTGACATTGACTGTAATAAATAACACAATAAGACATATATGTCCTTTTATATATCTGAATAATATACTGAGTTTGAGTCCAAAAGATATGAGACCAAAAATTAGCATTTATACAGTTAGTATACAGTAAAGCAATGTAACGGTTAATGACCATGCAAGACCGAGGCTACCAATAGATTTTGTCTCGCTGGGAAAATGGGTTGTTATTTCCACCTAAAATTTGACTTGAATGGATTTAGTCATCTATTATAATATGTTTATGAATAATAACTAGAGCATATCTTATGCCTTCTAGCAATTACTGTCAATTTGTATACTCCCCTTTTTCCAGAAATTGAAAATATCTTTTCATCAAATATTACGTGTGTAAAACAATTATCTTGAGAAATTCATCAGAGCATTAAAAATTTCAGAAAACAGGAAATCCTTAGATTCAATTTTAAAAGGTTTTTTCCTTAAACAGGCCTACCACCGCAGAATCATTTGAACTATCTTTATTTTGAACGTGACTGTCGTGAATGGATCACAGTTTTATAACATTCATATCTTAAAGGATTGTTGCACAAAACTAAAAAAGAAAAAAAAAATAATAATAATAATAAAAAAAATTGTATTTTGTGGAAAAACGAACTATGAAATATGGTAGAAAAATTATACAACAAGAACATGCAGACCTTCGAAGAAATAAGAAATATGATAACAGAACCTTATTCTAATATTTCTATATTAGATACAATTACAATTTTCAGTTGATTTATTGACCATTTTTTCTAAAAGTGACTATATTTTGTTATTTCATGTACTTCGCATAATTTAATAATATACGTACATAGTTATCAATTACATAAACCAAAACCTTTGAATACCCAAGACTAGCCCAGATTTAACAACAGGGTTTTCACAAAAAACAGGGGCAAATTCGTAAATATTGAATTTCGTCGTGGGTATAATACATGTTGTCAACCAGACTGAAAAAAACATAGGTTACACAATATTTAGTTTCATTTGGAAACGCTTGAATAGGGCTATTTTAACCCACACATATGCACTTTTATTTTTGTCAAGCTTTTGAATTGGTATGAGCAAACAAGATCAGCGCCTATAGGTCGGCCACAGTTGCGTACGGTTTCAGTAGCGGTCATAAGTTTCGAACGCAACTCTCATGCAACTGAGTTGTGAATTGCGTTCGGACGCATGATCACCAACTGATAAGCGCTGCAGTCTGGGGGCACATTTAGCTGAAGAAGAGTTATGAAAAGAACTGTAACAAGAACATATATAGGCCTATTCTCAAAAAATGCTACTTTTTTTTAATTCTTATGCTGTGAAAACACATAATTCTTATACAATGTATTTGAGTTGTTGTTACCATTCGTAAACCTTAAATTGTTTCCGTATAACTGAAAATGTTGCAGAATCTTAACGGTGAACCGTTTGAGCCTTCTGTTTAAAACTAAATGTGAATTTATTCTACGTGATAATTCTGATATATCTTTGAACTAGATCAATTTGGAATTCAAAGAATATTGTTTATTTCCTTTTATCGATGTTACTTGAAAAATAATATTTTCCTTATTCATGTCAATTAAGTTGATGAACTTGTACTAAAATAAATCAATTATTTTCTATTGACATGAAATATGATGTAACTAAATCAAAATTCTTCAAAACATAGCAACAATCGATCTGATCCTAGGTTTACTCAAGTTCTTAGGTAGTTTCTGGTACATTGGAAATACAAATAAAGTACATATTATGTCAGCAGATACTTGCATTGTCAGATATATTAACATTGTAGCTTTAGTATAAACATATAAATAAGACCGAGTACGTCTATACGAAATTTTACGGCCATTGTAAGTTGCGATTACAGGGGTACGCAAACTCAGCAGCTTTAACTCGTCTATTTGCAACTGAAATATATAGTTACGGGTGTTGCTGAATGTGCCCAAATTTCATGGGTTTTCTGTTGATTTCTTGGCATTTATTCACCAGGGTTCCGGGAAATAGAAATTGGGTCTAATTAAGGTGGTAAAGAAATATTTATAGGGTTCAATGGCCTTAACGACTATAAGTCTTAATTGAAACGTTTAATATTGTTTCTAAATTGATCAAAAATAAATACAATTTAACATCTTTACGATCAAAAGCGACCAATATTAGCATGGAGCTAATTGTCAATATAACTTTACTCTTTATTATATTGTCAAGTTGAGTTTTTTTGGAGAAGCCCGAGGGTTGACATGAAAAAGGTTCTAATCAGGTGGCAGGATAACAGTGTCTTATCAATAGTCTCTATTTTCAGGTGATCAAAAGTATTCATGAAGGTCATTAATGTCAAAACACTATAGTAAATCCCATGGCCCAGATCGTAATAACGGTATTAATGTCCATTCACCATACAATTCGTTAGAATTAAACCATTGTCCTGGGACAAGAAAGGACTTAGGGTTTTCTTCTGTCGAGTTTTATTGATTCGATAGTCGACCGAGAGCTTAGACCGACTTTGTCCCACGAACGACAAGTTAAGGCTATGGTCACATTAAGACTTTCTCAGATAACACTTTGAGCGATAACAATCCAATTGTTTCAATAATTGTTGACAAATTTGAATTTAAGCCAATTGTAGTAGGCTATTATTCTTGTCAACCACAAACTACGGCCTAGATCGGACTTAACGACCGTTTTTTGCTGGGCTGAAGGGTTGTTACAACGTTTTATTTTATCAGGTTTAAAAGTGGCCCCAAAGAACCAAGATGAAGAAGTAAAACACTGGGAGAAGACGAATTAAATAAACTCAAGGAGAACTAATAAGAACTATAATACGCGACAAATATTTCAGGGTCTGAAAACACAATGAAAAAGAATTTAATTCGTATTTTATTTCACACAACTGTATTCATTGGCCGACTATCGACAATCGATTCGCTTTTTTTTCTGTCCGTGTAAAGCATGGTTACTTCTTAGTAATGTAGTGATTGACTGGCTATGAAGGATTGAAATGTTGACATATTACTTGAGCACTTCAATGAAAAAAGCATAATGATATAATAATTGAATGTCACTTTGAATGCAGAGAATTTTAGGGTAAGAGGTGCGTGTAGTTCAATGTTTTGATTTAAGATCGATCCAGATTCTGATACGCCATCAAGAAGTTGGTAGATTATGATGAAAAACAAAACAGTTTCTATCACATGCAAGGTTCATACACCATGAGTATTAAATCACATTCTGTTATGACCCGAAAAGGTCCTCTATATCTCAGTCTTCACCAGTCAGTTACCAGTTATGTGGGAATGAGTGCAGTCGGTTGTGACTCCCTTTGATAAGGATAAGACATAGGCCAGTGCTTTCATTGAGACTCGTCTCATCTCAATACACCCTAAGACTAAGGAAGATGATTGTAAAGATTTAGAATGCTTATTTGGAACTGAATTGATGAAATTGTAGAAGCGATTTGCGCTTACGATTCTAATCGACCAAATTGTAAACAATATTGGCAGACTGTTGTCTTAGGGTTTATATGCCAACAAGTAAGATTCTTTCCACCTTTATTGGAAAATTGCAGTCTTTTGTGGTCATAAGAAGATCTTTCCAACCTTGTAAAATATATTTTTGGACAAGAAAAGAGGATTAACCATTATGATTTATGTATCCTTTACACTGTATATTTTAAAATATTGTTAATTTTATCGTGTTAAAAGATGTAACAAGGATTAAACAAAATTAGAAATATGTGTGTAATATAAAAACTGATGTTTCAACCAAATGTAAGGTGTAAATCTGCCAAGTGTGTTTTATGTTATTATTTATGAATATGTCAACTACTGTCTACATGTCTTAAATATGACGTTTGGTGACATAAGTAAATTGGGTTTAAAGGAAGCATTTCTCTATAGATATTTATCAACAAAGGTTCCTGATGGTGGATTAGGTGATAATTTGATTTTATTCAAGCTCCCGAAATAAAGAAGATCACAAAAAATAGATATCGAATTTTGGTTCAAAGAACTTGTTTTCTAAGGATGGAGCTAAAATTAGAAAAAGTTTTGAAAAAATATGAAGGTTGGCAAGAATGTTCTCTTGGCGGTTATAATAACTAATTCAAAATATTTGTTCAAGTTTGAGAGAAATATATGTGTTTTTAAGACTAAATTTAAAAAAAAAAACTGTCAGACTCTCTGCACAACTTGTTACGCTTTGACGTTGTTGGTACGTTAGACTGCCATCATAAGCTCTGTAAAAGGTGTCAATATTTCATCTGAATTCTTTGAATTATTTGCTCGGGGCTCCTATGGTACTCACTAAGGTGCTAGCAGGTAATCCAAAAAGGTACTAGTGCCCAATGGTGAGAACCAGGATACCAAGGAATTAGTATTTGACCAAATAGTACAGAACAAGCTTTATACATCAGAGTAATTTATCAAATACATTGAACAGAATTAACTAAATTTTATCCTCATGAACCACGAGAGGCTCTTCAACTAAATAGAAAACCTTGGTTAGAACAGTGAAACGAATCAGGGCATGACGATGTTACAATAGCATCACAAGCTTTTCAAATAAAGAATTTTTTTTTACAAGTTTTATTATTATGGGTCTGTAAAAGAGTTTTATTATCCTTTTCTCATCAACAACTATAAAATATGTCATGAAGAAACGACTGACAGTCACAAAAGATAAATTGTCAATGTCTACTTTATGATAGAATCAATATATCGACAAATTAAAGAGATTGTGACACTTATATTGACATCATGCTGTCATCAAATGTGGTAGGGTCTTCTGTATTGCATGTTATTGGACCCATTGCATATTAGGATCGTGCAGGAGGGTTAAAGCTAATATCTAGTTTTTTTGTGTTCGGTGTAGGCTATAGGAGAGAGTCAACAACCAAAATATTAAAATGATGGTGTTATCCTGTTTCTGTGCATAGGAGAGGGTTCATGTCAAAAATATTAAAATCATGGTGACATCCAGTTTCTGTGTGTAGGAGAGGGTTCATGTCAAAAATATTAAAATCATGGTGACATCCAGTTTCTGTGTGTAGGAGAGGGTTCATGTCAAAAATATTAAAATCATGGTGACATCCAGTTTCTGTGTGTAGGAGAGGGTTCATGTCAAAAATATTAAAATCATGGTGACATCCAGTTTCTATGTGTAGGAGAGGGTTCATGTCCAAAATATAAAACTCATGGTGACATCTAGTTTCTGTGCATAGGAGAGGGTCAATGTCCAAAATATAGAAACCATGGTGACATCCAAGTTTCTGTGTTTTGTGTATAAGAGATATATCTAAAACACTGAAATCATGGTGACACCCAATTTCCGGTGTCGTAGAGGGTCAATGTCAGAAATATTGAAACCATGGTGAATCCAGTATTATGTGATGTTCAGTTGATGGTCATATCTGATGTACCACAACCGTGGTGACATTCGATTCGGTTCTATCAATGTAAAATCCGGGATTCTTACTATAGTCAATGTCCAAAATATTGCAATAATAGCGAGATCTACCGTTCTGCATTGTATATATGAGAGAGTCATTGTGACAGATATGCCTACTTCAATATTACGCCTTATAGACCTTGAATTTGATTTCTAAAAAGTGCTCAAAATGAGCTATATCCTCTGGTAAAGCGAAATGTATCTCTCTTAGGGCAGACTTTTCAGATTCTCTGCATAACAAATCATTTGAAAGCCCATTATTCTCCAATACAAGTCTCTTTAAAAGCCAATAAATAACGTACTTCAATGTTCAATGTTTGATTTGATTAAAAAGGATAAAGAGAAATTGTATTGTTTAGAGTTTTATTGTGTTTGATTGTTCTGATTGTTTATATTCATTGATTGATTTTCAACGTTATTGATGGAACCATAAAACAATGAATCAAACAACGCGTATACTTCACGACCATTTGTCGATTAACATGGTGCTTCGATAGGTGTATGTATTTACCGTTATCAAAGCAGGTCGTATTCACAAATACACAAGTACGACACGACAATGTTCCTTTGGTCTTGAACATTGCATGGAATAATATTACATTGGTAGTGTTTGTAAACAAAGCACACGTACGCTCAAAGTAATATAATATTCTGTTATAGTCTGGAAAGCTCGATGGAGCAATATAACATTGGTAGTATTTGAAAAGAAAGTAAGCATAAGGGCAGCAAACCTTCGTTCCTTATTATTTTGGTCTGGAACACTTGGTGGAACAATATGACATGGTAGTAAAAAGCAACAAGTAAAGCACACATAAAAGCAACATAATATATAAGATCATCTGGTCGAGGTTGTTGACTATTAGGTATGCCTTAAGATATTGTACCGCATGGCCCTTTCTTAAGCAACCACTTTAAGTAGATCATTGTTATCATCAACCCTAGCAGCCAAGCATTAATGTTTTGAAAAGTCCGGGATTAGCTCAAATATCCAGGTGGACCTATGACCTTTTAATGCTTTGAAAAAGTTGACAAAGGGAAGTCAAGCGATAGTGATCAGTAATAGTGAATTTGTGTGTAGAAATAGGATTAGGGTTACTTATAAAGTAACTTGAAATGGTCAGTAATTTAGTAAATTACAGTTAATGACCAACAATACTATTACAAACTGGTAACCCTATGTTAATCACTGAAGATTATCTTTATAGGAGTGACATAGATCAAAATGCCGATAGAAACAATCTTTAGGTCGGCTGGTTGACACGTTCTTTGGCCCTGGAGGCAGAGGTGTTTTGTAATGACTTCATTTTTCGTAATAGATTACAATGTCCGAAACACCATCAGAATCCCAGGACTTAGTATACATGTATTTTGAATTGATGACGATTGTATATAATATATTCACAATTTGATCAGGATGATGAATAATTATAAATGATGACGATAATGATTTACTTGATACTCATAATTGCCATAATTGTGATAAATAAAATAATGATGATGATATATACATGATGTTATGGACGCTGATGATAAATATCTTGCCATGATAATGATGATGATTATGATTATGGAGGTATTGCAATGATATCGAATCATGATGCCTGTGGGTGACAAATGGCTTTTACTGCAATTTGAAAAAAAGGGGTATTTTTGAAAAAGAGATTCATACGTGCAAAATATAATATATACATACGATCAAAACAGATCTTATGATCTTAATGTCAAGATCCAAAATAAGATTATTATTTCTGCCCTTAGATGAACCTTGTTTGAAAAGATCACGTGATCAATTTTGTTACGATAAAAATCTGACAATAAAGGTAATATAATGTAGATCTATTCATGGCCCGTCAAATAACTACTTTAGGCCATTTAAAAATGGCTTCCCACGAAGAGGTTTAGTTTTTGAAAAATAAATATTCATAACGTTAAATCAAAAGTGGGATTGGTTCTCCATAAATCATATATGAGTCTCTCTACGATACAAGAGATACGATGTAATGTGTCCACCAAAGTAGCAGACATATTGATCAGCTTAGTCTGAAAACTGTCACCTTCTTCGATGCTTATTGCGTGTACTCTAGTCTAGTTTATAATCTAATATTCGTACTCTTTGAAGTAAGACAAATCGACAATAGTTAGCTAATACATGTATATGTAATATCATATTATTGAAACGAGCTGTTACGCTCTGATAAATTTAAATATAGTCCTGATTATGAAAAGGGGTAAGACCTCATTTAAAAGGGACTTTTTTGGTGTTTTAGGTTTCTAACATGTATGACAGTTATATTTTAATATCAGTTATATTTTATTTCAAACAAGAAAATCAGAATAATTTGATACGATATGATTTCTAAGGCAGTACATACATAACAAGGTTTCTCAAAAGATATGACAAAAAATTACAGATGCAGATAGATCGTCGATGCAATCCATGCAAATGGCTTAATCAAAAGATATATGGAAAAGTTCATCCCTAATGCAAGGCATTCAATGGTTTTTATTGTATTCAACCTTATACTTAGTTTAATATAACTATACACATGAATATTAGTCTTTTATTTACTCTGTCAATACTATTTTGAAAGAAGCAAAGTTTGCTCATCGTAAATATAAAATAAGGTGTGTCCTCTTCCATCTTTTTATTTTCTTATTTTAATGTTGACAATAACATTTTTTCGTTGGCGTTGAAGATCTTGTGAGACTCATTAAATTGCCGAGTTGGACAACATCTTGTGTGTGTCAAGAGCGTTGCTCTGGTTTACATAGTCTCTTGTTTACATCTATGCCCTTTTCTTCTTTTTAACTTGAACTTTTTCAATTGCGAGTTTCTTGTTTTCATTAAATCTTATCATGTAGATAATTTTTTTGCACACTTCAGTAAGTTTTACATTAACGGTAATTTTGTTTATTGAACCCTGTCTAAAATAGTTTTGGCCGCCATCTTGAAATATTTAAATATTCATATTGCATATAATCAGATATCCTGCTGTTTATTACTTTATTTTGTGTCTGTAGGCTCTCAAGGTCCTACCAGACATGTATGCGTTTCAGACCGCCAATTTTCCCTTGATGGCGCGAAAGCTGCAGATGAAGCGCCATCTAGCGTCTTTGCCTAGAGCATAAAACATTTTGATAGCGGGAAAATATTTCTTTACTGTTTCGATCAGGACAAAACTATAAAAAAAAGTTAGTATTTTTTAGAATTACTCTACACAAGTTTTATATAAAACATTTGAATCCATACTACGATAATTACAAAAAGAATCCGCGACTATTTTGAAAATGGGTACATTAAAGACATTGCACAATTTGTAACTATCATCTCAGTTTGTCCTTGTAAACTCATTTAATTGCGATGTCAATCAAACGAATTACAAACAGCAATCGCGTGAAGATAAGTTTTAAACAAATATTAACAAATTTGAAGATTAGCTTTATTGAAGAATGAGCTTTCTGTATACGA
Source organism: Lottia gigantea (assembly GCF_000327385.1). Classification (NCBI taxonomy): domain Eukaryota; kingdom Metazoa; phylum Mollusca; class Gastropoda; family Lottiidae; genus Lottia; species Lottia gigantea. The sequence goes on along the minus strand of NW_008707617.1, from coordinate 87,567 downwards.
CATGTAAAGACTAAATTTGGATTTCGGGGAAGCGTGGGTTCGATTCTCCCAAATACACAGGCAGACAATAATAATATATGATCCTTCAGAAATATAGAAACCTAATCAAAACAATTACGTGTTGAACTGTTCTGAGAAAGCTGGTTTTACTAATGAAAGATATTTGTGGAAATAATGAAGAAAAAATGTATTTGTAGAAATATTCAAGGAAAAGCACAAGTCAATAAAAAAATTTATTGAAAAAACAAACAAATATAGTCCAAACTATTTGTGGAAATGTTCGAACTATCAAGCAGCATTATTTAGTAATGTGAAAACTATTGGTGAAAAAGTTAAAACAAAATCAAAATGAATAGATAAGTTCCTTTCATGTTATCCTTGGTTAACGAAGCGAAAATGAAATTATGAAAAACGTAAAACATGTAATATTGTATTAATACAGAACAAATGTACAAATGTAGTTATTTGATAATGGGTCTTATTACAAGGAAATAAAACTACACGGAATATTTACAATCTGTTTTATTGGGCAGTTTTTATCCGCCCGCATGGAAATGTAGACTTTTTCGGCCGCCGCCCCTGTCCATTCGAACACCCCCTTATCCTGTAGAAGCGATAAAAGGCCACAGTTTTTATCTCGATGAAACCTGATATGCATATTTATCTCACCCAAAAATACCACTTATAGGCACTCATTGGATGAACTGTTTTTGAGTTATTACCAAGCTTACATAGTTTTTTAATGGAACTATGTGCAGATTATTGGACTATACTCTATATTTTTTTCGCCTATACGCAGTCAACTAGTTTGACTAGCTTCCAACTGATCTGTTTTGAAATGAATATCCCAACCGCCAAGTGGGGTTACGAAGACCCGAGATCTGTTTAGGGAAGATTTGGGTTGGGTTTTTTAAAGCTTACACCTACATGTAATATCATAAGCCACTTATAATATAACTGCATTACAACAATATAATAATTTATTCTATTACTTTAGAAAGTAACATATATATATATGCCCCACCTCAACGCCCATTTTTATTGGATATATTAACCTTGCCTATAATACTATACTTTTTTTATCAATCGAGTTTGCCCCAATCAGTGATGCAGGTCGGAAGGTCTGACATAGAAAAAACGTGTAGTTGTTCGGATCCGACAATAAATACATTTTCGATCCCTCGATAGTTCGAAATCTAAATAGAGCAGGTTAATACTTCTGTTCTGGCAAAATTTCACACATTTCACATAGTCTGGCGTTGCCCGTCTTCATTAGCCGTGTGCACAAAATATGACTTACAATTCCATTCATTTCATTATTTATATAATATACTTCACAGCACAAATCAAGGGAAGGCAACGTGTTTCATGCTTTGTATTTCATCTAACCATTCATTGGAGCAACAGTTAGGGAAGTAGGTTATAGCATGTTAGAGAACCAAGTTCTTTGGCATTCATAACATGTATAACATAATTTGATGATACACAAAGTTGAATATAGTAGTGATTTATGTTTATCAAGAAAGAGTTATCTCCCATACTCCATAGTTGCAAAAATACTGTTGCTATTATTCTTTAAAAGCAGATGTCCCCTTCAATGCATCTTATTTTTAAGGTAAATGGATCAGAGATGGATTTTGAAAAGATTAAAGCTGCGCATGGAATTTGATGCTTTGTGGGTACATAGCCTTTTGGGCGACCACTCGTTTGGCAGTTAACCAGAATCGGATCAGAAACACAATATGAAGACCTGAATCTTTGTCTATTTCAGTAGTCCAGTTGAAGATCCAGAAAGTGTACAAGTCAAGTCCACAGAGAATGAAATCAAACCACCTTTACCAACAGATGGACCCCCTGATGATGTTCAGGCATTCTTTGGCCATCCCCTCACACAGCTGGCTGCCGATGATATTAACGGAGATGCAGCAGGGAAGGCCGCTGGTGCTGCCTTATTTCATGAGTTTAACAAGCTTCCCCCCATAAACAAATTGGAACAAAATGAACAAAAGCAAGAATTTCAAAGGTAAGGGTTCAAGTAGAGTGATCATGTAATATTATCTACTTTAACATATTGTGTTACACTTGTTGCATGTGCCAGTTTTGTTAAATGTTTTCAAGTTTTGTTACAGTTAAAGGGAGATAATTATCGGTTAGAAAATGTTAAAATTAACTCAGCTCAGTATAGTCCTCCTTTAAAAGGCATTTCACTAGAATAAACAGCCTTGGTTTTGAGTTGAAATTTCTCTTGAAACCACAGATTGTAGAAGACAAGTATGGCTTCAGAATGGATTTTTTAAAAATTATATTATGGTTGTTCCTCTTTCATATTTTTACAATTATAACAACTGTCAACCATCGTCTGTATTTGAGACATGTCGATTCTGATTTTTCAGAGAAACGGTAGTCAAATTAGCGGGAGATGCAAAACCAGTAACTGGAGTACCTATAACAGAATATGAAACAACCACCATATTCATCAATGAAGAAGATTTGATTTTGAACAATAAAGATATAGAAAGTATTGAAACTGCTATAGAGGAAGTGGTAGAAACGACGACAACAGCTGAGCTAATGCAGGTACATATACGATTCGCCATTTTTAATCTTTGCTTATATTTGAATTTTCAAATAATTCAAATTCGTTGCAGAAGAGGTTAGTGCAATCTGTTTCACGGATACTAAACTAAATTAAAATCAAGGTTATTAGAAATACAATTGTCTGAGATAATAAAGATAGATTCACTGAGTGCTGGATGCAAGAATAACATCACAAGATATAAGCTACTGGTTCATATGGATACAGCGATTTGTTGGACTAAAATGTTATTCAATAATCCAATTATCGAGTAGGTGTATCTGACGAACTTTAAATCTGGACCAATATATCACTTATCAAAAGCATGTCGAAAAATACTGGTTTAGTAATTTCTCACATTTATTCATGGTATACTCCAAGATGGAAATAATATGTACCTCTGTCGTCCCGTCAAATTGTCTTTAACAATTGACTTTTATTGCCCTTTGGCAATAACAGATTTGGCAAAAATGTTACAAGATATATTTTTGAGACTTTAAAAAAATCACTTAATGATTAGCGTTTATTTGAACATGACACGGAGAGCCACTGAAATGAAATCGTTCAGATACAAACATCAGTATGCTCTGAATAATATTTAGTTGCATGACATCGATATTTTTCAATAGATAAATTGACAATGTTGTTATATAACAATAATTGACGTCAGATGTCATGTTAATACCAATCAGACTGGACGGTGCCTTTAGACCCATTATAGTCACCCATCACAGTTATTGATTAACGGTAATATCATTTCAGCTCCAAATTATTATTATTTTGGAGTTTTCATTAAAATGTTGATTGCTAGGTAAGGACGATATCTAATTTCCGACCCACATCGAATGATCCCGGTGTGCTGAAGTACTTCATATCATAATGTCCCGAAGGTATATTTTAGTGGCTATGTACTACACATCAGCCAGTGAAGAAATGCATAATAATAAGCCAGCGAAATTGTGCAAGATTTTTGAATTGATATATCGGTGTTAACTAACGCAATGACGATGACTTTTGGATGATTTCATTTACATGTGCTTACGGCATACAAACGTATTTGCAAACAAGTGCCATAGTTTTTAGATCGTGATGCACTCTCTTGAATGCATGATAATATCGAATGCATGCAAGACGTTATTTTTGGATGCAATTCTCTTGTCCAGCCAGCACTCGGATATGAGGATGAGTAACATAAAATGATATAGTATACAAAGATAATTTAAAGACCTCGTTAACTACTTAATTGAGTAGTCAAGACATAGACTACAAGTTTCTTATGGCATGTCGTTAATCATAGTGTCTTAAAAACCAGAGTCAAACACCATCACTAAGCCATTGACTAAAGTGTAGACTACACCCATCTCAAACTTCAAACACATCTTTTCTCCCTTAGCGACCGAATAAGGAGAATCTTTGCCTAACTACGCAACCCACGCCGCAGGCATTCACACTAAGTGAAATTATCCTTATAACTGCAACAATAATAATCGGTCGTTAAGACAAAATCGAGTACATTAAAATTAATTTCAATTCGCCCATACCCAGTAGCGATGACTCTCGTAGTCTATGATTGATGGCTGTTCGAATGGAAGGTGATTAGGACACCTTGTTATGAGTACACTTGTCTACGTTACGGCCAGTGAAAACTGAACGTCAAAGGTAGTTTTCTACCTGAACCATTCACCTACATCTGATTAATTGGTTTCAGCCAGTTCATTCACGCTCTCAAACTTTCTTGGTTATTAATTATTATATGTTGTTGTGTGTTTTATCAAAATGATAACGATGACTTTTCTTTTATATCAAAGGTACAAGACGAAACTCCTTCATCTTTGTCAGTGATTAAAGAAGTGGCCTTACTAAACTCCAATCAACAGAACGAAGAAGAGTTGAAAGAAGGGAGGCCACTTTTAGAGAAGAGTCCTGATGTCTTGATTAATCAATCGTCAACAACGACCACGACGACGCACCTAGAGGCAAATTTTCATCATAATTCATTACCAATTAACCATGTGACAACAGAGAGCGCACCCATCACAACAACATCATCATCACCGATCACTGCTGAAACCAAATCTGATTCAATTGTGGACGAAACTCAGGTTGCGACGGCAGCTATTGAACTTCCAGTAGTAGTTAAGGAAGAGAATCCGAAAAAGGCTTTAGCAGAAATGCTGAAGTCGAAAGCAAACATGATGCCAACTCAACAAAATATGATGGATGCTAGTCAAGTGCAGGGATTTATTGACGAAGCTTTAAATATGGCTCCAGAAATGTACAGTGTGAAAAACGATGGATTTTTAAAACAATTAAATGGCGAAATAGACAATGGATTATACGGTGCTCATGTGACGGAACCCTCCGTGGTGTGCCAGTCTTCACTGACGCAAGACAATTCTTACGGATCGATCGTTCAATCGACTCAAGGACAATATTTTCAAGTGCTACAACCAGTGCCAACAATAGACACTACTCCGCCATGTATGAACAATATCTATTATAATCAGAATTTTAACTATAACAAACCAATGGAACAAGATAAACATGTCGATATTGAGCGATACATTCAGCAACAACAACCTTATGTGTACAATCACCCCAGTTATTATACCGGTGCTGGCACCAACGATATTGATAATATGAAATCACCTGATAGTGGTTACCAGGAACCATGCTTATCACCAGCTACTGGCAACATGGTAAGTAGTGGTATTTGAATTTTTAAAGCTATAAGATTTGCACTGCAAATGTTCCTTTTTGTCGTGCATGAATGATGCATGAATAGATAGATTTTCAATTGTTTGGTAACATTTTTTATACCAGAATTTTCATGCCTTTTATGATTTAGAAATTTGAGTTCCCCCACTTTGCTTTTATGCCTATAGTCCAAGTTTGGAGGGTTAATACACGATCCTGAGATTAGCTATAACGTGGTACCTGATAACTTCCAAAGGATAAACTGCAGCAAGAAATACAGTTATCTAATTTGACCAAATCAGATGACGGAAAACCAAAACCATCTGAATTTAAAATTCCGATTGTGTAGAAGAAACACGTGTCGGGAGAATGAGATTAGCTCTATTCAATTTAATTTTCGATGTTTTGACAACCTAATCTGAACTTGAAAAGCTTAAGCCCTAGACAGGCAATAATATCAAAATCTTCTCAGAAATTATAAATAAAAATGTAGTTACTTACTAAACATAACCTTGGAAAATCTCTTTATATCGGCTCGAAATTAAAAATGAAAAAGTGCTGATATTATGATTTAATTTATCTTAAATGTATAATATTCAACAATGCTCGTGGAATAGGAATATAAAGTCAAAAATTGAATCGAAATTAGACAAGAGTATCGTAAAAACGAAACTAATATTGTCTTGTCGTTTATATGTACGTGGTCAGAAATATGACAATGTCATGACACTTACTAACAAGAATAAAAAATTTCGCTTCTCTCTCTTCTGCTCCAGTTTTGACTAATAAAGACAGACAACGCCATGCTGTATGCAATAAAAGAAAGAATTATCCTACGCTGTTTCAATTTCAAATGTGCACAGCCTCTTATACTCATTGATATACTTGAATTTGGTGTCGCATCAGAGTTTCTTGCACAAACTGAAATGTATTTCGGTCATATCACCAACTCTTTGACGTTTGTGTTATTTACTATGATAACAACTAAACAATAGTATTTATTTTGTGAGAATTGAGTATAAATCTGCAAATGAAATATCATGTAAATGAATAGTTTGTATTTCGATTGAAACACCTTTGCTGTGCAATAAACATACAATTCACAACTTAATTTAATTCCAAAGTTTTTCTGAAGTATATCGTCGGTATATATCCATTTTAAAATTGTGCTTCATTTGTCATTATATATCCGTTGAATCCAATTGAATGCCGTTATTAAGATTCCCATTACGTTAAAATTCATGTAAAGTATAACTCTGGCATATCCATTTTATAATACTTAGAACACTTAGATGCACTGAATTTGCAAATGATTTTACACCTATATCATGTCTATAATTCCAGAATGCAAACGGCGTTCAATATCTGTTTTCGCCACATTTGTCCTTTTCGGACATTCCCAAAGCTATTGCGCGGACCTTACAGACGCAATTTGAAATAATTCTGCTATTGAGGAAGTTGGCAAGACATTTTCAGGAGCAAGATTTTCTTGTTTAACTTGCTCCTTATATTATTTTTCCCGCTAAAATTCCAGTTCGTTTATAATGCTATGTAATACACGAAACAAAACCCACTTGTTCTGCAGGGTTTTCCTTCAGATTCAGGTTTAAGAACCACGAAGTTGAAATATGGATTCTTACGGAGTGTTCAGAGCTGACACTGTTCTTGAGAAAAAGATTCGAAGCTATAGTTCCGATCAAATAGCATGCAAAATCTCACCAAGACTTGGCCAACTGTATTGCGATTTGAAAAGTTTGATAAGACAGTTACGAAATTTCAATGGTAAAATACAGTGTATTTATATGAAAATTACATGCGGACAAAATCAAGAAAGCTAGCGATGAAGATAGTTCAAACTATTTAACAAATCAAAATCGATTATCAGACAAAATAAATAAATTTAAATTGCAAAGTAAAACTAAACTAGTATTTTAAAATCACCATCGACCAGAAAGTCCAAAATAACTATTATTTCAAAATCATTCATCGGGCAAAATCATGCAATCAAAATAAAAGACAGACTATTATTTCAAAACCACCATCGAGCTACTGATTATTCTTTCAAATACACCTAAATAAGAGAAAATTTCACTTGACTCTATAGGCAAACGGAATAAAACTAAAAACATCTTAGACCTTTATTCAAAAATTACAAGCAACAGACAAATACTGTGAAGTGTTCACCTTTCCTGAACACCTGATGTCATTGTAAAGTCTGGTATCATTTTCGGGGAGTCAAGTTTATTTAGTACATTTATTACAGCCCGGAATTTCATATTGACAAATTCTATGATGCTATATTGTTTCGTGATTTAAGTAACTATGTCATAAGAATTTACCTATAAAATTTGTTTACTAGACATTTGTCTTTGGTATAATGTAATAAAATTATTATATAGTTAAATAGTAGATTGCTAGGTGTACTGGTATTTCAGTCAACTATTTGTTTACTTGTTTACGATAATTTGTAAAATTTTATTGTTATATTTACGAATATAGTATTTTTGTTTATGTATATACAGTGAAATGTATTTAACTGCCAAATACATCGACTAAAGGCGACAGAAATTCAAAGTGTATATCATATTTGAATGTGGAAATAAAAAAATGTCTGAAATTCTTTAAGAGTATTAATTGAATTCTATTTATATTAATTCTTCATATACAAAAAAAATATCGATGACCATCAAAATATATAGGCCTATGAGATGAACATTCGCAATATTAACAATTTGCAAATATACAAATAAAAATATTGATAACTATATTAATTGAATTCAAGAATATATGAAGCTAATGTCTGAAATTTAAACAAATTAATTTGAGTTTAATATGCGAAAAATTTGATTAACTCAGAGACAAATATTCAATAATTTGAATAAAGATCGATTGAATTGAATCATTTTCAAATTGATCGTCGAATGCAGTTAATCGAACATTTAACATATACGAATGTAAATCGAAGGAAATATTCGATATTATGAGATAATTGTATGAAAATATAAAACGTATAAGTATTTGTAGTCACATATAAAAAGTGGCAATATAATATTCAAAAATATTTAAATATATTTGAGATATTGAATTATATATTTAAAACTATAAGCTTATTAAGAATAGACAGATATGATCTGAAGTTATACAATTTCTATCTCTCTGCTTTCGCCCTTTAAATGTTAAGTTCGGCTTTATCTTCATGCAAATTAAGGAGCACTTTTTATTTCTGAGGAAACTTTTTTTGGACTTACGTCCAATTCACATGAAGACATCATGACATTCAACTACAGCTGAAAATTTTGAAAAACTGAATGTAATTTTAATAAATTTCCATTTTTTCAGAATATTTATTTAAATTTTTTACTAATCTTTAATTTTCAGGGAATAAAAGATTTAAGTGGATATTTAGACAATAACATGAATAAAACTAAAACACCAACCAAACGACGAAGATCGGCTAACGTGGGAATGTATGTAAGACAGTACTCGAATCCCGATAAACATGGCAGTGGAACAGTCATTCAAAAATTGTAAGTGCCAATTTGTTTTCCTCTTTTATGATGATTATGACTGCAGTGTATTTTCTCAAACCTAATGCACCATTTATAATGGTCTGTATTTTAATTTCTCAAAACTAATTTGCCGATTGGACCGCAGAGCCTTTGTTCAAACCTTATGTATCATATTTGTGATTGTAATATAATTTCTCAAATCTAACATCTTTAATATTGATGCAGAATGATTTCTCAAACTTAACGCGTTTGATATACGTGTATATGGACAGTAATATATGACTGTTTTACAGTCCTTTATACAAGAATACAAATTTACAAGGCATATTGAATGTAATGAAAACAGTCCTTAAAAGGGCATGACCATAATTATTGTAATTCGGGCACAACGCAATATATATGAGTCATAAAGAAAATCAGAAACTAACATGATAGCACACCTATATATAGAAGTCCCGAGAGACACTCTTTGACTTGACAATGTGATGAATTAAAGACGACTTAAGAAATTCCAATTATAGGTTGTTCTGAAAATGACTATTTTTGAATAAATTGATATATTCAGATTTTATATATTTTGAGTGTCAATGAGCAGGGTTTGACTCAAATTTCCCAGAAATTTAGCTTAACGAATATAAAACGTACATCTTAATTTAATACTGGTGATTGAAGAAATTAATAACATTTTTGTCTGCACAGCTTGACTTTACAATACATCCTATGACAAAATCTACGACGATCTCAAAATTTGAATTGACGTATTAATACGATTGTCCCTTGCCGTTGTCAGTTGAAAATAAGCTAAATTGACAATAAATTTGTAACGAATGAGTAGACAAATTGACGGTATAAACTTGAACACCTATTCCGTAAAACTCATCTGTAAGACAAAGGCAATCGTTCAAAATCGGTGATACATTTCGGTGGGAAAGCTAATATCTAATGTTTCCTATGAAATTTATTTGTCGTGAAAAATGATGGATTTTGAGGGGTTTATAATTTATACTGTGGTAAATACCATTTCCTTCGACAACTTAACCTCAGATCTACTATCCCTTTTGTCATGTTTGATTCGGTTGACTTATAACCGGATTACTATAAGGGCTTTATTTTTTTTCTCTTTGAAATACAAATTACGATTTTTAATAGATTTTAGAAAAATTGGCGAAGTAATGTTGGTGCCAATTTTTGAATCTTAAGATAAATGTCAAAATTTCTGTTTTCATAAGCGTCAACTTTTTTAAGTCAATCGAGTGAAATTTAAGTTTCTCTCATACTGCTTTATAGTTTCAAATTATTCGAATATTTGGTTTTACTAAGAATATCCTAATTTGAACCGTTGGAATCAAACAGGGCCTTTTCACTTATTTGATGCGAATTAGACATAACATGTGATTAGAGAAGTAGGTACAGTGTTTGACAGTGATTAATAGTGTACACAATCTAAAGTAATGTACATGTCTCCGTACATAATTAGTACAACATACAACTTCATGCGATCTCTGATTTTTTGTGAAGTTTCGCTCCTGTATAAGGTCAATTACAAACATGGCTTAAGGTCAAGAAATATAGGTGGTTATTTATGACTTTTTCAATATCAAAGATAAACTACAAATAGCAAATAAAGCTTTATTTCTTTACGAATATTTGTTTTAGTTAATATATCAATTTATCATTTTTATACCCAAAACATGTGCTCGTGTTGTTTATTATTATGTTACCAAGCAACCGACAGATTTCAAACATTTCCTAGACTATCTTTGATCTTTTTAAGATTCTTGTCAAAAACAATCGACCCTCATTAGAAGATTATGATTTGTGTATTCAAATACCTACAGTAGATAATTGAAATATATCATTTCTTTAAGAGTGTCTTGGCGTTTCAATGGCCCGGCACGATAGATTTTTTGTGAGGAACGAATTATAAGAATAAATCATAAATGATTATACTCAGCAATCTTGATTGCATTTAGAAGCTGTTGGTCGTTCCTTAATAAATTCAGATTTTATGCCTTCGAATCTTATATTTTATATTGTTTCAGATTAACTTTTTCTTATAAACTATATTTATAAACTGCAAAATCTGTTCAATGATCAATGATTTTTATATGTGGTTTGTGGAGTCGTTGTCTAGTCTTCTAAATAGGAATTTCCAAGGCATATTTCAGGATCTGGCCAAAAATGCTCTACTATTAAAGATGTGATCATCGTCGCGTTTCTCGCCAAAAGCCATCTTACACGAGTCGTACAAATAGTAAGACGTATGATTTCATTTCATTGCATTCTATATTTCAGAGAGTCGAACCCCACAGGTTACAGGTATTTTCTAGAATCACCTATCTCAACTACTCAGAAAATAGATGAAGATCGTATAACTTACTTGAATAAAAGTCAATATTATGGCCTTACATTAGAAAATATCAACACAGAAAGAATCCCTAAATCAGCTACAGTTAAGGTATGTTCAGAATTTTGGTCGTGCATTTAGTACCGTAGTCTAATTTAAGCCAACAGCCCTATGTTAAAGTGGTCGCTTTGTAAAACGTTTTTTAAAATCGTCTTACCAAAAGTAATCTATGAATATTTTGTTTACGTCAATATTTTCCTTACCGTTTACGTCAATATTTTGTTAATATCAATATTTCCCTAACTGTAAACAACAATATGTTGTTAATATATATATTTCCCTAACTGTAAACACAAAATTTTATTAATATCAATATTTCCCTAACTGTAAACAACAATATGTTGTTAATATATATATTTCCCTAACTGTAAACACAAAATTTTATTAATATCAATATTTCCCAAACTGTAAAAAACAATATGTTGTTAATATCAATATTTCCCTAACTGTAAACACAAAATTTTGTTAATATTAATTTTTTATTTACTGTAAACGTCAATATTTTGTTACTATCAACAGTGACAGTTTATTGTATTGTTTGACAACTATTTCAGTCTATTATCATGTTGGTGTTCAGAGATCACAAGTCACCAGAAGATGAGAGAAAGGCATTTGAATTCTGGCACAGCCGACAGCATAGCTACAAACAGCGTCTTTTAGATATAGGTAATGATAATGACAAAGTTATATATTTCAAAAAGCATGTCCTAAAAATTTCTCAGTAATCTTTTTGAGCATAATTTTATACTAAGTACATGTAAATGGAAGTAACCAATGCATTTTGTTTCAAATAATCCAAGCTTATTATGAAGTAACAAACTGATTTCCAGAAGAAAACTAAATTTCATAGATGATGTTCTACAGATGTGTGATTCGAACTCTTGCGTTGTATAAGTATTTAAATAAGTTTCATTAAGCATCAACAAATTTTTGAATCAGACTTTAAAATTGATCTTTTTTTCTGTAGATATCAAAAACAGTCAAGGTATAGGACCAGGAAGTATAGAAGAGAGAGCATTTAATGCAGTAGTGATTAAATGGAATCCCAGAGAGGGACAAGTCAAGGTGCATTTTAATAATTCCATTTCTGATTTTATCACATAAAATTTGTATAACAATGTATTGCATCACAAAATGCAATATACCAATATCATTGGTGAAATATCCATATGATGAAAGAACAGTATCATTGGTGATATCACTATGTCATTGGTGATATCACAATGTTATTGGTGCTATCACTACTGATGATATCACAATATCATTAGTGCTATCACTGATATCACAATATCATATGTTGCAATATTTGTATGGTGAAATAACAATATAAATTTCTTGATTCTAGGTGAACATAGCAGCTAACTGTTTAAGTACAGATTTTAGTAACCAAAAGGGTGTTAAGGTAAGACATTGAATTTTAGGCAGTCATTAGAGATTCAACCTGCTATATATAAGGTGCATTTCAGTTATTAAGCTGTGTTTTTCAATGGACTTTGTGGAAGTGAATGGTTGAAATGGTTAACAGTTTGGTTCAATCTTATTGTATGTATTTATTATTTTAGGGAATATCATTACACGTACAAATAGATACCTTCGAAGAAAATCACAGTGTACCAATACATAGAGGATATTGTCAAATCAAAGTATTCTGTGATAAGGTAAGTTATTAGCTATGTTAGTCTGGTAAATATATTGCCTGATTTTTGCAAAAGAATGTCTCAGAGTAGGACTGGGAACCCATACTGAGATATTTATATTAAAGTAAGTTGCAATTGAATTTTATGGTCAAAACTTCCAACAAATTTCTAATAAAATATCCATCTGTTGACGGATAGACAGGATCCCTGTTGTTACCCAAGACATAACTAGGTTTATATATTTCTAGGGTGCCGAGAGGAAAACTCGTGATGAAGAAAGGCGAAAAACTGCCAAAAGTAAGGCAGAAAATTATTCTCGTAAGTTTTTTTTTTGTCAACACAAATTAAATACAATTCATATTTATAACTGCAGTAAATCAAGAGAAGTAACTATTTCATAAGTATATTTGAAAGTAGGTCAATTGAAATTGTCAATTCATAAATCAAAGGAAGTAACTTTTGCTTGAATTTTTTTTAATTAATTATGTTTTTAAAATTGTGTATTTCCATATCAAGGGAAGTAGCTTTTACTTGAAATTTTTTTAAAAAGTTAATTTTAAAGTAGGTAAATTTAATTTGTCAATTCCCATATCAAGGGAAGTATTATGCTTTGAAAGTAGGTGTGCTTGTATATCTGCAAATTTTTTATAAAAAGTAAATTTTAAAGTAGGTCAATTGAAATTGTTAATTCACATATCAAGGGAAGTAACTTTTGCTTGAATTTTTTTTATTAATTATGTTTTGAAAATTGTCAATTCTCATATCAATGAAAGTAACTTTTACTTAAAATTTTTAAAAACAGTAAATTGAAAGTAGGTAAATTTAAATTTTCAATTCCCATATCAAGGGAAGTAACTTTTGCTTGGTTTATTTATCGATTATGCTCTGAAAGTAGGTGTTCTTGTATATCTGCAATTACCCCTTTTTTTTTTTAGATCGAAACAAACAACCAGAATTATATCATAGTCAATGTGAACGATCTCAGTTTTATTCCATGGCTGATCTACAGACAGTGCCAGCTTTCTTCTCCCCGGCATTAGATCATTTAGAATACTCATATAAAGTAAGTATGATGTCCATTTATCAAAGATTTAGGATTAACAAAATCTTTGAAAAGTAGAGCCTGGCAACTTTACTGCGTTTATTTTAAAAAAAAAAGGCAATGAAGCGTTTGATTGGAAGGCTAATTTGAACATTGGGGAATATTTAACATTGGGAGACAGGGTATGAGCCTAGTCAAAACTCCTGTTTTGAACTTTAAAGGATGTGCGTAATTTTGGGGTTTGATTTTTATCTTAAATATGTACATAGTCTTCAAAAATATCAAATAATTCTTTTAAAAATACTTAAAACGAGGAATTTTACTCACTTTTCCTCTATATGTCTTTTCATATCACAGGGAATCATAAATTCACAAGTTGTCATTTTAACATTCAATCACGGATAATTCTGGACACACATTTTAAGGCCCAAATTTCTGCGGTAAGCTTTGAACACTATAACTGATTGGCCTAGTTTAAAAACATTCCTGTTACTCAGACTAAATTATGATTGGTAAAAAAAATGGCCTACCTGTCCCCATCTAAGAAGGTGACACCACCAATCGTAATTGTACCATTTGCTGTCTTTTCTTTATTCAGCCACGTCTTGAAGCCAGTCCTATTCATGAAGAAGATCGAATAAGGTACAGAATTCAACTTATATTTTCTTGTAAACACATATTACGTTTTTCTGTTTGTCTGATAGCTTAGAATGGTATTATTTGTGGCGTTCAGGTGTACTTGGGTACAGATTATTCGGAAAAGATCAAAACCACGAGGTTTGAAAAAATTTCATTGCACTTAGGACATGAAAACTTTTGGATAAAACTACGAGAAAATAAATAATAAGATAGCTTTCCAGTGCTATTGTGCGTTTTATCATGCTCAGTTTTTTAAAGCTAAGGCTAAAAGAAAAAAGAACCTTTATTCTTGGCTTACTATACTTTCTTTTCACAAATGACACAAATTTTTCATTTTGGATTTTGATTTTGAGTTGTCTTTATCAGGTTTGATAAAAAGGATTAGACTAGGCAAATTTTTTAATAAAAAAACCTGAATTAAGTCTTACTTGAAGAATTGAAGAAGCTACTTACTGTTGTAGGAGCGTAATGTGACAGGATGGTCTATAAATCAAAAGATAAAGGCCTTCTCTACTCGTCTGCCATTTTTCCACAGGCCCCCATTTTCTTTCAAGGGAAACTACTCAATTAGCATACGTGACGTTTTGAGACCACAATCTATTTTTATATAGACAAGTATATTTCTGTCATTTGATTGGTTGAGATAATAGTGGGTGTGACTAAGATCATACTCAACTTAGAATGACCCTGAGAAAAGTTTGTATTAAAGTAAAATTCTCAACATTATCAAAATTATTCTTAGGTCACGAAAGCTTTGTGGCCCTTTTGCTATCCTTGTTAAAGATTGAGTAGGCTCATATAAAGTTTTTTATTAATCGTATTTGGTCTAAAATTGACATGGTATGGGAGATAATCATTTCCTACTCATTGTTGATCAGGACACAACTTATTTCCAGACGTGAACTGTTCATTAGCTATTACCAATGTTCCGTCAATATAAAAAGTTGTTTTGGATTCCGGGTTACGTTGTGCAGTTCGGATCGTTAGTTCCGTACTATAGTAGGCTACTTGATATATTTGTGGACATTCCTTATGTTAGTTGCATGTTGTTCAACTCCTCGGGGTAGCTTATTTTGAAGTAATCATAAGGCTAAATTTGTTTATATTTTAGTTCTATAAGTGATGAAGAACGATTTGATGGTGAATTTTATCAACCTAGTAAGAGAGTTTGTAGAGGCCCTAAAGAGAGCAAAGGTAAGAATGAATTCAAATAAGCCAGGCTATCGCGAGAAATGAGTAGCCTGGGTATATTTAATTAGTTTAAGGTTTAATATTAACAGATTAACTTGTTATTTCTTATTTTGTATCAAGTTATAACTATATATTAGCACCTTAATTGTATTGTATATTATTCTATGTCTCATTGTGAGATTATCTTTGAATAAAGAGATTATTATTATTATTATTATTAAACGAGATTTTTGGAGCGTTTTGTTGTGGCCGGACAAAGGCAATATTTTGAGAAAATTTGTCGGTTCTTTTTTGCATAAATGAAATAAAAAAAAAGTATTTGTCATGTAAAAAAAGAAGACGTTTTGTTTTATAGTCAGCTTTTCAAATGTAAGTTTTCCCAAATTCTCCTTAGGCCTTCTTGCTGTAAAATACATGCATTTATGTTACAGTTTTATTGTACGTGAAGGAGAAACAAGACACAGCATTTACTGCTCTAATGTTAAAACAACCAAATGTTCAAAGTCTATTACAAGCTGTAAGTAGCCATTCCTTATAATTATAGAGTTATCGCCCCTGGCAAATATTTTTCAATATTCCCTTTCTTGAATTTATATTATCGATATGCTTTGGGGTCCATCTTGACTATATTTGTACCATCAAGCATTCTTGAGCAGAATTTGTGGTTTTTTATGTTCAATATGACTGTTTAGAGTCAGAATAGTAGTTGAGAATTGTCAGATACGGTACAACTGGAAATTTAACTGTTTCTAAACATATTTTCATCATTGCCATTACATCCGAACCAGTCGATCGGTCCAAGCGAAAGTTAAAAAAAATAGTGATATTCAAACGAAGGCGAAGGCCTACCGAATGTCACACCAGTTCAAAGGAGAAAAACAGGATATTGGTGCGTTTCCTTACAAATTAAAAGAATTAATCTAGTAATATTATCGTTAGTTTCTATTTTGAAAGTAAGAATACATGACTACCTTTTTTTTCAGATTGAAGAGAAATATAAAATTGCAAGCTCATCTACTAAAAATCTCTTTAAGAAGTCCACGAAAGGGTAATAAACATATGATTTTACTTATTTTGTTCTTTAATTTCGAGAAATCAATTATATCTCTATGCTTTTCATTTACTACAGTTACGATTTTCTGACATGTGCAGATAGTCCACGTGGATGTTGCCTGCAAATTTCAGCCTTGTAGTTCTGTAACTTTAACTAAAAGATTCATTTGCATATGAGCACTTATTGTGCACCACTGTGCAGACTGCAAATGGCTATAGTTGAAAAGGTTTTCACAGAAAATATAAATATAATTTATGTTATTATTTCATCAAAGGCGAACCTTTGTAATTTCTGACCCCCGAGACATTGTAAATCAATTTATTCGGAATGGGCCTCCAAAACGACCGCTGATTAAAATTATTTCGTTGTCGCTTTGTAATTGATAAATGTAATTTATTTTTGTTGGGGTTATACTTGTAGACGTTTGGATATTTGATTATGTCAATAATATTAAAGTAAATTGTAGGGGCATGGGTTGATTCTACCGGATTGAAGTGTTGAAATACAGGAAACAAATATTCAATGATTTTTTTACCCACTTTTATTTACAGGATATTAGTTAAAATGGATGATAATATAATACAACACTACTCTCACGAATCAACTTTCAACATTGAAATTAAGTCTTCAGTGGACCAATATGACATTATATTAAATGAATTACCAACAACGTCTTAGTTATGTTATGTAAATACCCGTGGACAAGATGCATCGTTGGATAAGACGCATGAAAATACTTAATGAAGTCAGTGAAATGATGATTCTTAATTGACCCGTTATTAATGAATTCTTAAAAATACGCAAAGAAAATGTTCCACTGGACTGTTATGACATATAGGAACTTGACCTTTATTTTAGATAGTCCATATCGAAAAAAGTCATTTTGATATTGTTCACTAGATGCATTTATAGTGAACATCTGAAAATTGAAACTTAATAAACGAACATATGAATGTGGTGAACGTTAAAGAACACGTTGGGAAAGCATTGTCTCATCAAAGTGCTGGAAAGTGAAAGTAGTGAAAATATAATGATGTGTTCACATGTTAGTGAAATCTGCACGACTTGTATGTGCCACTCATAGAATCTCAAAGCACAAACTTATGAAAGTGTGTCCAAGAGAACACACGAATGTTCTGAAAGGTGGCGATGGAAAAAGGATCTGAAGAGTGAAAGAATATTATTTGATAATTTATTAGATTACAATTATTATTATTATTATTATAAATATTATTGTATATAGTTATGTTTATGTATCATTATTATAATTTCTAATTTCACGTTGCACTCAACACCCTTTGTCTCAGTGTATACTTAGAATATATACTCCTTTCACATATACTCAATGTTAAGATGTCTATATTTTAAGGTGGGCTGGGGTCGACCGGCGGTGCTCGGCATCTCACTGTACCCTAGCAGTTGCTGTTTTAGTAGAAAGAAGATCACGACAGTGCAAGTGTGATCGTTCAGATTCTTATAGTTGTATCCAGATGCTGGAGTTCATTGAAAATTTGATGCAAACTTAGACAAACAGAGGTGATACTGAATTGTCAATATGATTTTGAATGTACAGACTGACATATAATCAGCATAAACCCACGATCTGCACCATAACAAACTGTGTTCAGAATAATTCCCATAATACTCACTCTCTTTTATCATAAAAAAAACATGGCCAGTACTGTTTTTTTTCTTCTGAACCGGAGGTTGCAGATCGAATTTTGATTAGAGCATATTTTACATTACAATTTTGTTTTCAAATTTAGAATGGATTGACAATGTTACGATACAATTTAATTGTTGCGTCCTTTGATTCAATCCAAACTAATATGTTGGAAAAAAACGATTGAAATGTATTCAGAAACCACTTATATCTATAAGAGGAATACGTTTTTTGGTCATTTTATATCGTTATGTGGTAAATCTACTACCATTTTAAGCAGAGTCTACGATAATTAAAATATTACTGAATGTTATTTGTATATTCACGCAAATATATTTGTGGACATCCGTAGTAATTAAATGATAATTGAAATCATACATGCAATAGGTATTATTTGTTCAATGATACTATAATTACCCCAACCTCCCCCCTCCCCTAAAAAAAAAAAATTGATTGCTGGTGTGTACAGTTTGAATTGGATGTGCACAAATATATTTGTCGATTATCTCATTAAAAATACAGTTTGTGACTTCAGAAGATCAACACTAGCAATCCAATGTAATTTAAAATAGTTTAAGAAGAATCTATGTTATTGTATACAAGGAAGGTAACTACTTGCTCTACCTGTCCATAAAGTGGACTGCTCGTGTTGATGTTTTGAATCAGACCGGATGTGCACAAATATAATTTTGAAAAAGTTATGTCATTGTTTAATGCACCTAAACGTCATGGTTTAGTACATGTAAGTAATTATTTCATATTATCCATGTAAATTTGTAAGCACTTTCATCCACGGCATAATATGACAACATTGACTGTTTCACGAACTTACTCAACTATTTAAGTACATAATACCATAATATGAAGTACATTATTTGCTATGAAGTTATTACAGCATTACAGAATGTAATAGATGTACAGTGCCACAATCTTACTCAACTGTTGAATTACTTAACCATTTGCATAATATGATGTACTTATTTAATATGCAGTTATCACAACATTACAACATATTATAATAGATCTGGTGTGCCGCGAACTTACTCAACTATTTAAGTACATAATCTCATGGCATAATGTACTTACTTTTTATGCAGTTATCACAATGTGATATATCCTTCATATCAATGAAATGTAACAAAGTGCAGTTGGACAACTTAATTTTTATACTATTATCACGATATACTTAAATTTTTACCTGCATGATTATTTAATATTTATAACCCTGTGGCAAAGTACTTAAAATTTGAATTTTGCACACCACTTCAGTAATTTGCTTTCACTCTATAGAACTGTCACAAACTTACAATTTAATGAACATTTTGCACAATATGTATAAGCGAGGCAAGATACACCCTGAGAGGGGATTTATACCTTAGCAAATAGTAAGATTTTGATAGTGTAATTTTATCTGAATGGGGCCCAACAACTTACTATTAAAATATATTCAATGTAATGTGCATTATATTTCCGTACTTTGTCATTTAATGTAATCAAACTGTGTTTTCATGTCTCCATAAATATAAGTCTTATTTGAGTAAATTACAAGTTATTAAAAGGGGAGTGAGTGTAAGAAACAGGAATTGTGACTAAATTTTATCTATTTGTGTTCAACAATATAATTTGGTTTTTTGTGTATACAGGACTTTAACAGTATTCGTTACCAATCGTTGTCGCTAGCCAGGTTGGGAATGCTTACTATTGTAGAACACCTGTCGTAATTTTCCCGCCTTAAAAACACTATATACGAAAATGAATTTCGCAGCACATTGAATCTCCGTCCTATTAAAGCCTTTGAAAAATATTTCATATCATTCCATGACATTCCAGATTTATAACTGCTGAACATTTTTATATTATAATATATTTTAATGATATTTAGATATGATTTATTTTTTACTATTGTTTACTATTGTGTTTACCGGATGTTGTAAAAAAGAGCCGTTGTCGGTTTGCACCCCGGTATAACCAACCTATTTTGTCGCAATGAATATCCAAATAACCTATACAGACAAGGTTCTATGTTTGACTGAGAAATATTATTTATGTGTAGATTTGTGTACAGGGAAATATCAAATCTGGTATTGTATGTGTCTATCTGGTTAGTTAGTTAAGTTGCTCTACAATGAGTTTATATTAGCCAATCAAATAATATCGTCTTTTATATCATTCTGCAATCAAATCATCCAGATTTTGTATCAAGTCAGTCGATCAAGAAACTTCATAGACTTTGGCTTCTTTGACACAAAAATTGTAAGGAATATGACCAATATATGCGTTTTGATTTGAATTCAAAAATCTTGTTATAGATGTACGATATTGTTATCATTTACAGATAGATCTAAATATATTTATATTGTTGTTAAATCGAGAGTAGATATTGCTGAGCGATTTCAATCTCAAGTAGTTTAGATCATTCTACAACTATCTATGTTATTTAAAATTGCATTTACATTTCTTAAATATATTATTGTATTACCATTCTGAATGTTTAAAATTCTATAATGAAATTTATAAAAAAATAAAATTCTCTATAAACATGATAAAAAGTCATGGGATATCTTTTGCTGTTGTAATAGTTGGATAAGTCCCCCAGAGGCAACAGTTAACATCACTACAGTGTGAGATTTCTTTTTTATGAACTTCATTTTGAAAACAGTGCGATTTGACCATAACATTCTATAACAACTATGCTTTTTAAAACTATATCGGTGCACACTGTTACAAAAAACATGAAATGAAAATCGCATTTTGCTCCAAATAGCATTATGATATGCTTGCAGAAGGTCTTACGAATTATTCCGAATTCATAATAGCTAGACATAAGGGTGGGGCGAGGATTCGACAAAACACAAAATAAAAACGCATTTCTTTTGTTAAAAATGTTACTTCTCATTTATTTATAAATTACATAACTTCATATAACATTCAGGTAAATTTCTAAGCTGAGAAAAAAAGATTCAACAAATTCAAATAAAACCAACATAAGTTTGTCCTTTTATGCTACTTAATAATAATCAATAACAATTATGAATGAGAAAAATGATAATTATCAATCCCTGACAGATAATAATGTGGCATGAATTGTAGTTTTGATAGGAATTGGTCTAACATTATGTCTCTCAGAAGAGTTCCAAGAGTGTTCCACACAAATTTATTGATATTCTTACACCTTTTCATCTTTTTGATGGTTTTTTATATCACGCTTTGACAGTTTATGAGACTAGTTTTTCAGTATGTTAAAAGCAAAACTATTTTGATGCACAGAAATCGTTGAATTCCTTTAATATTGTATACAAAAATAAGAAAATAAGTAACTTCAGTTACCATGATCTAATGCCATTCACTTACAATACCACAAATTTTGGATTATTGCGGAGAATTTATGTTTTATTCTGTTCAGCGAAATAATTTCTTTCCAAAATTTTGAAAACAATTCCTTCTTTAGTCAAAAGCATAAAAGGTGTAAAAATTCAGAACATCTTAAAACATATGTTAAAAACATTTTCTGTTACAGAACATATATTATCTGTTACAGAACATATTAGATCTCTGTTACAGAACATATCAGATTTAATGCTAGAGAACATACTAGATGGAGAACATGTCAGATTTTCTGTTAGAGAACATACTAGATTATCAGACAGAGAACATATAAGATTTTCTTTTACATAACATGTCAGATCTCTGTTTGAGAACACATAAATATTTTCTTTAACAGAACATGCCAGATGTTCTATAAGAGAACACGTCAGATTTATTTTGACAGAACATACAACACATTAGATTCTCTGTTATAGAATACATGGGATCTTAAGTTACTTTACAGCCCGTGTGGATTTATTAGGATATGTAAATTACCTGAATATCTAGTCATTACATAATATGGTCTTTGAGTTGGTTTGACAGGAAATATATGACTTAATAAAGATAGAAGATCGTTCTGTGGTTTATAAGATATTGCTGTGGTAAAGAATTTTTCATTTTCAGAAATCTCGCTTGCATTGTTTAGGAGAAAAAAAAACTTGTGCATTTATCTATATTTTGGTGAAAGTTGAGAGCCTATGTCTGTAAAAATACAGATTCTGAAAAGCTTGCGTCCTGTTACAAGATGTAGAAACTCCCGACATATTTAATTTTCTGTGCTGCAAAAGCACAACCGTCAATCTAGATTCAGTGAAAAGAGTGCCTAAGAAACTTAGCATAGTGTTGTCTTATCTCTTGTACTGTAGAATTTTGTAATTTAACTTGCACGATTTAGGCTGAGAGCTAACTTTTGTTCAATGTCAATGGTAATAGTTAAGAATTCAGGGCTAAATTACGTTCAATGTTGGTTGTGTTCAAATTGTAAAACATGGTCAAAGCAATCTTAGAAGACGAGAACAATATATTAAAATGGTATTATTATAAGGACTACCTTTGTTTTACCGAAATAATATGAGTTTGTTTTGTTTTTCTATATTTATTGCAATGATAATACTAATAAGTCGAGGTGGGTTACAGCCATTTTTATTATTTTATGGTCAACATTCAAAACTTATACAGTGTGACAGTTAATTATTAAGCTGAAAATCTTAATAATTTAAACAAATTTTCGTACAAGGGGGAATTTGGAGATCTACTATGTTAAAATACTGAATTTTGTATAACCCCAGGGTACGATCCCAAGGACCCTCGTTACAGCTTTGGATAAAGACTGCGAGAATAAAAATAATCACGAGAGAATTTGCACCAGCTTTGAAAAAACCAAGAATTGTTAAATATTTGTTTTTTTCTCTATTAATGTCAATTGAGGGAGTAATCTTTGATTAATGAACGTCATTTTCTGATACTTTTAATTCCCAATGCTGGGTCTTAGTTCGACAGAAAATTTCAAGCTACTTTTTTTTTGTGAAGGTAAAAATAATGATTATAATTTGCTTTGCAATCGAGAGGGTCTTTAGACAAACACAGCGCCATTTTCTACTAATGGGTTATGTTTTTTTAGATGAATTAAACCGAAAGAGAATGGTGTATGAACTAATCAAAAAATACACATTCTACATCAAATCCCAGATTGCCAAATGGCAAATTTTGAAAAGACGTTTCAAAATAACATATTTGAAATCATAAATGTTTTCTATATTATGTAAAATACTGTAGATGTATTGTGGAAATTCCATACCTATATTGTTCATTTAAACTTTCGTTTTGATACGATCCTTTAAGGCAGAGTTTGTTTGATTATCTACAGGCAGTAATTTATAAAATAAAACAAGTGTGCCTACATTGTGTGCCTTTACATATTTTATTCTCTGGACAGGAAAAAATGTAATTCAAAATTCCAGAGGCACTTTGCGTTATTTTGCTTTTTTATTTAAATTCTGGACCATTTAACAATTCACAGCAATTCATACCTATCTGGTATTTCACTCATTTGGATTGTGCATTTCTTAACCGAAAATTATTTTTCTGGAAAACATCATATATATTATATTTGTTCGAGAGCATTGCATTGCTACACCATCCAAGATGAATTTTCACAAACAAAATAGAATATAAATTTTCCTAATTAATTTTTTTATTTGCTGACTTTGCTGTTTTATATGACAATGTAAAGAATTACTTAGGAGTTTCTAAAGAGTGACAGTGAATTGAATTCTTCTTTTCTATGCCTAAATCAATTTGTCTTAGAATTTTACAGAGCTTTTTATACATTCACTTTTTAACATCGAGCTTGTAAGAACAGAATCACATTATGAGCTAAAATGAATTAACTTTTCGTTTTGTGGTAAAAACGGACCAGCACATATTTAAAACACACAAAATGAACACTACACAATCACACTATCACACTTTTATTGAAACACCTCATCGACTTGGTCCCATATCGCAGCTCTTTGGCTTTGTACACTTTGTTAACTCTTAAATAGAATGAAAGGAAATATGCCGTGTAATATCCTCCGAACACATGCTGTTTCCTTAAACACGCTTTCTTCATGTTTATATTCCTAGCTCCATAATAAACACTTTTAAAAATTGATAATAAACACTTTAATCCGAATAACATTTTTAAAATTTCCGATAACACAGTTAAAACTACGTCACTGTTGATAGAAGAAGTCTGTAGGTGATATTGGCGCACGTGCAACAAATAACAATAAAAACAAACAAATGATACTTTTGCTCGGTAGATACTACTTCACTGTTTCAGCCGCCTCGTCATTCATTCCAAGTGAAGATATTAACGAAAAAAAATCATAAAAAAATAATAAATAGATAGTAATTTTAGAAAAAAAAGTCGACAACAATCAAACAACAAAGTCCATTCTCCGATCAACAGACGTTCATACACTATATAACATTATGAAAACAGATGAATAATTCTTTTAATATCAAATGAAAATGTTTTTTAAAAACAAATATCAATTTGTTTTTAAATTTCATAGTTTTTTCCCCTGTTTCGCGACTATACACAAGTATTCGATGAAAGATATCAATTTTCCTCTTTTGTGTGAAGAAATTCTATTAATACACTGTTTTTTGTCATTTTTCACAATTATTTTTTTCACTTTCTAAAAATATGGGAAAAGAGGAATGATGCCCACCAACACTCATCATAACGACGAATCACTTTTTGAATATTTCACTGAATAATCAACTGAATATTTCATTGAAATTTCACTGGATATTTCAATATAAATATAATCATTTCACAGGAATTCTAATTGAGCGAGTGTCATGAAGTTTGTTGAACAAGCCGTTTATATATTTGAGAGTTTAGAAAACGTGGATATGAGTCTCGATGCATTAAAGTAAATATTTGTAATTGTGCTTCGTCAAATGTATTGGGCGTGGGATCGACCATATTCCTATTAATTACTTCTCGTACTCTAGAATCTAAACTAACCTGAAAAATAAAATCAAATAACAAATCAAAATATATAACAATATTCGAGGAAATAACAACTCAAAATTGATAACAATATTCAAGGAAATAACAAATCAAAATTGATAACAATATTCAAAGAAATAGCAAAAAAATTTCAATCAAAAAGAAATCGAAGTAAAATGTGAATTTGAAGTCCATTGTTCAAAAACGGTCAAGTTTAGTATAGTTACTATAATTTTAGTAAGGTAATTAAACTCTCGAGCAGTCACATGTTTTGAGTCATAGCTTAGCTATGTAGACGAAATTTGGTATTAGGGGGTGATTGCCGACACCGGGCCAGCTCATGGAAACACTGGTTCAGTTAGGGTAAGACAGAACCATATTTAACAGAAATGGCAAAGGGGAGATAATATTTTAATATCAGAATGTATCTAAATCGTGTATTAAAAATCACCAAGACCAATGCATCCTACCATTCAATATACGATTGACATTCAAGACCAATGGTCAAAAGCAAAGCAAATGTTTTTCATAGTTCCAGATTATACAATACCTCTTTAGGTGATAATATAGATATATAATCTTCATATATTAATCTAGCTTTTTCCTCCACTTGTTCTGGTGTTGCTTCCTGTTTTAACTCTTCACAAGCTAACCAAAATAACATATTTTCTTCACTATATTCCGACCGTAAAAATTCCCTAAAAACTTTTCTGCCACCTACAAAATTAATTATTATACAATTAAAAGGTTTTTATCTTGAAAGAGCAGTTCTCTTAATCTTTAAACTGCCCTGAAATATTTTCAAGAAATAGTCAGTTTATCAAAAATGTCGATAAATAGGATATGGTACTGAATACTTTTAATTTTAAACAATTAATTGCTTTAACAATATCTGGAACAGAATTTTCCAGCAAGAATTGTGAGAAAAAAAGTCAAAGACGAAGTAACATATTGACAGATATAAACGTTAGATAAGGACAGCTGCTGTAACTTTCTGATGTTCGTAATTTGTAT
The DNA here is from genome assembly GCF_000327385.1 of Lottia gigantea. NCBI lineage: Eukaryota > Metazoa > Mollusca > Gastropoda > Lottiidae > Lottia > Lottia gigantea. Next base: position 61,265 of record NW_008707617.1, on the reverse strand, counting down.
TGACTAACTGTCGTATTGCTAGACTAAAATTTTACGCCCGACTGTTTTAAATCTTGTTGAGCTAATGAAGATGGGCAACTTAGTGAAGTGTAACAACTTGCCTACTCTTTTTCTATTTTTTCTATTTTCGACCTCGATTTTCTGAAAAGCTTGGAGATGTCAATAACCGCTGGCTCTTCTCCGACCAACATCACTGAATAGGGATTTGAGCACACGTAACCGCTTTTCCGAGTGAACTTAAGTCAAATTCTAAGACTAGCATCACTAAGATGGCACCCCAGCATATTGGCTATCGATTTCACCGAAAGTCTTATTCAATTCAGTATCATCGACCAGTATCATCACATCAAGGTCATTTTTACTCAACGTTTCGCCCCAGGAGCAGCATCAATTAAATTAAGAAAGGAACTCAACACAACCGTCTTTTTTATTGAGCTTTGCAACACATTAACCCACTCAGCGCACTGCGATTCCATTTTTAGTGCAGCTTTTTTTAAGCTTTTTGGATAAAGCAAGAATGCGAGAATAAAAGATATTAGAAGATATTACATGCATTATTAGTATGAGATAGTATATAAGATTTAATACAGTACCCTTACTTTTCATTAATTTTTCAAACGATTCACCCCAACTTTTTACGTCGTCGAAGGTCGGGCTGTAAAATACAAAGACATTAACCGCATCAGTTTCAAAGTTTAAACATATTTGATTGAAATACTCAAAAGGATTGGGTACAATTTTCTGCCCTTGGCAAATTGAGATTTAAGAATTGGTAATTCAAAATTAATGCAATTTCTTGTAAAATCAAGCAATAATACGATAACTATGGACCGTGAAAACAAGAAAAATTTCTATATACTTACGGATCGTCTTTTTCGGTTATTGAGCTCATTTTGGTATCTTTAACTCGTTCGTTAGACGCATTATTACTTTTCATAGCGAGACTGAAACATAACAGACACATTGCAATAATAATACATTTGTGACCTCTATAATAATAGAATTAAGACTTAAAATTGCTACCACATCCTTTCCTTTCTCACAGTTTGTTCAAGCTAATCTAAATTAACACCAAACGATGCTTTATTTACATGATTAGTGCTTCGAAGTAGTATGTCCCTTGTCGATAATGGCTGGGCTTCAGAAGGCGAATGGAACTTGAACCCAAGAAAATTCTCTTATTATTTTGTCAAATTATCACTTTTTATATAAAATATAAACGTTAAATTTAGACATTTTCTCACTTATTTACGTATTCGTGAATGAAAGGAAACGTCAAGCCCATTTAATGTCTTTGTGAATATCAGATTTCATTGTGTCGCTGTCATTAATATACATAAGTAACTTTGGATTTATTAATGTGACTTGGAATGTTTTGGTTCCCAACTTATGGACACTACATACCCCTTTTCGATATAAAAGTACCCCTTGGTACCCCTGGCTCATCACATAACATAGTAAAAGAAGAAAAACATAACAATTTGTTATTGGTTGGTTATCCCCTGGTTTTTACTGGTACCACCTACAAATACTAGTACCCAAGGTTGTAAACCGGGTTCTTACTGCAAACGTATTATAGTCAAATAAAATTTTAAAACGAATTGTTGGCAAACCAGGCTTTTATTTTGTATTTGTTCACCTTCCTTCTGGTCATTGACGTCTCAGATTCCAACAAATGTCGAGAAAGTGAAAATGAAAGTTTTTGGTCCTACATATTTGCACCTGATCAGGCGAATGAAAACAGTGAAAATTTACAGATTTTAAATCTAATGGACCACATAGACCTTCACATGGAATGATTCGTCCTCTTATAGCGTGAGTATTCTGAAGCGTGTAAAATCATCAGTAGCCATTCATTAACAGAATCAAAATACCATTTTTAGAAACAATTTAATCTAAATTCTTCCTCTTTTATGTCTACATTTATAATTAAGTACTGGGCAATTTCTATTTCTAATTCTAATGTCTGATTTTCAAATGCAATGCTCAGCACAGTATCTCTCTGACTTTATAATCTGAATTTATAAAACTGAAATATCATTTCCAAGATGTTCCAGATCTCATATCATCTACAGACAAATTTTTTGCGAGGGATGCAATTAATTATATACCAACTGTAGGCCTATAGTTCATTCTAAGTTGTGTTCAAGGTTATCTTTGGAAGAAAAGAAGACATTCAGCAAATACAACCCACTATTCAGATCTTTCCACATCCTGATCAAGTATCTGAACGGCCACAAGCCAGTTAATAGGACCATACTTACCAACAAAAACAGCAACCTGGTGTAGATGGTTCTGTAGGCTGACTGGGGGAAGGTGGTGGCGAATCACAACTAGACTGCTGATGACTGCCAGAACGATTGTTTCGCATTCTTACGTCGTTATTATTGGAAGCGGAGGACTGCCTTCGCAATACCGTAACGGCACTCATCTGGAAAATACAAAAAATACAACATTGAATAAATTATTTTATACAGGTATATTTTCCGTTGCGTGTGGGTTATAAAATCAACATTTTATGTATCAAGTCGCACACGGATACACAAGAATACATCCACCGCATGAACGATTCAAAAGTTAAAATTCGACATATGTTGATGTTTGTAAAGCATTCTTAACATTGTAACGAGTATTACAGATAAGGAGTGAACGTGATGATGAAGTTAATTGCAAATTCATAAGTGACCACACGTCTAACAGTTGAAATTGCGGTTTTCAAATTACTCGGTTATGCCGATGGCAGACCTTGTTACTTTGACGATAACTGTCTGCTTGCATTCCGCCATATTGGATCTCAACCGGAAATGCTTTAGGCAACCATTTTATCTTCTTTGGTCAGACTTAAGCTAATCAATTTTTATGTTGAAATATTTACAGAAAAAAGAATACAACAAAATCAAAGGCTGCTTAAATTCCACTAGTCTAGCTTATAATATCTAGCTTTGGTATTGTTTAGCTACGTTGACTCCAAGAATGAAGAATAAAGACAAAGATCATTACGTTTCTTTCTTAAGGACATTGTATCTTTTGCACGTTAACAAAGACATAAAATGCGTTTTCAAATTATGTTTATGATTTTGACTTGAGAAGCATATATGTACATCATTGAATATTCTAATATATAAAGTTGGATTTTTTTTTGTGCTGAGCAGTTGTAGTACATTCGAATATTAAATATTTATAGAGGAAGGCCTATGCTTAAATGCATTTAGATTTAGTTTTGCCATTTGCAACAACACACATGAAATGATTAAATTACACATTGGAATGCACTCTGATTAGACTCTTTTGCTTAAATCTTTAACAATAATGTACGGTAACATTTGAAAATAACTTAACAGTAAAGTAATAAACAGTATATTGGAAACAGAAATTCACAGAAAGTAATATCAGATAATGTTAGAAGTATTGAACATTGAAACCGATATTGAAAGACCACTTTTTTCTGTCGAGGACAAGAATCGATAGAAGATAGCAAGACACATCTTCTCTAAAGTGGCAATCCATTGAGAAAGTCGAATGACGAACTGGTCGCTATCGATTTTCTCAGAAATTCACCATTGGTCATATGTTAGTAGACGGATAATAGAGTGATAATTTGTCATGACAAAAGAAAGAAATAGTAAGAAATGCCAATATTTTAGAGGGATCGCAGCTTACGTTTCAAGTCTACTAAGTCTACTTGCTGACATTTTCTAGTCTAGTGTGTAGCTACGACATTGGTATTCTGATCAAACCGAAAAAGTCATCACCATCAAGATTCTGCCATGGAGTATGTGATATCAAGGATAAACAGAACCGTTGACATTTACACCTATAATGTTATATTTGATGGATATTTTCAGGGGTGTTACTTGGGTTAACCCGTCTAAAAGTCAATCTTTCAAATATCGGCCCAATTACAGCAAGCATTTTTCTTTTGCTTGAAACCGCTATTTGTCTTTAGCCTATATGTGTGTGCTTGTGTTTCGAGAAAAGTGTCGGCAATATGATCTTAGCTCTTCACATTAACTTCTCCAGTCTTTCTCCATGGGCCTCGGTGTCGGCAAAGGTTAAAAATTATTTTCTCGAGAAGGACGTCATAATGTTTCCTTTCTATAGTCGAGAATCTTTCGGCCTCAAACTGTTTAGATGTTTAAAAATGGCTATTTGATACTAAAAGGGTATGAGATTGGCTTATTTATGATCATCAGACTAGGAAACTGAGAAAATATCAGTTCTTGGTGTAAAAATCAATGAAAGCAAATAGTTCATGGTTAGTAGGCTACAATAACCTAGTCGTTAATAAGGGATAGGTTCATTTTCCCTTCTTCCACATGATTAATCTACCATTCCTTTTTGCTTTCACTGACAAAAAAATGAATGAGACCGAGCCCCAAAATGCAACAGACTGTGAATTTTAAAGATCCTGTGGTGGTCTGAGAGCCAGTATATGCAGCTGTCCCGACCAAATTTCCCTCATTGCACACTACATGGTACTATATACTACCATTTCAAATCACTGATTTTCATTAAAAATTTGTAGCTTAAAATGTCCTTAAAATGATAAGATTCAAACTGGCATCGACGTTATCGATTCACTATCAAGAAATCTACAAATGGGATACAAAAGGTCATGGTAGATAATCACATATTCATTTAGAAAGGCTAATGCAATGTCCATACAGTAATAGCCTGTTAACAGGATCTATAGTAGCAATTCGCGTAAAGCATTCTAAATCAAGTGAAGTATGTATCGCACTCGATTTGAACTGGCTTTCACATGGCTTTCAGCTATGATTCTTTTTTTATCTCCGATAAAAATGAGTTTGTCTTAACTTACAACCAACGTAAGACTAGCTTAGACGGAGTTTTATAACCGAGGCTCTGTGTGCAGGTCTTTCGATGGTTGGATATCGAAAAAGAGTATAGGTTAATGCCGATATCCTAGTTGAATTTCCCTCGTTGTACACTGTGTGGGCCTAATTAGGAGCAGATGAATATGATGTTAAACTAGTTAGCCGCTTAGTATAAATTTATGAACCATGTAATGTCACAATGATCGAAGTTACACAGTGTTAATATAAACGTATAGCCTATGATTCAACAGGGAAGTTATACCGCAGTTTTCACATATAAAATTTGTTTTTAGAAATCAACCTTAGAAATCATATCAACACATTTTGAACTGAATAAGATTCTCTAAGAAGTTAAATACGAAGTTAAATATTTCAGAGACCAATTTCAGTCAAGCACGTAGACCTGATCAACACACAAGCAACATGCTTTCCCATTATATTTGGCACATATTAACGCAACTAAATCGTTCATTTCTTAGGCTATTTGAATAAATGAATTTAAAAATTGGCGATTTAATGAAGTTAAATTGATCATACGAAGGTGAAAAGCAATCTTCAGTTCCAAAGACGAAGTGCGTTAAAACAAACTGAAGCTTGAAAGAATATAAGTGAGATTTTAGAAATGATGAAAACTTACCTTCATCATCCGACAGACCATGTTTGGGACTAATATTAAAATTTCTATCATTGTCAAGTAGGTTTGATATGTAGTAATGAACAATTTGCTTCCTTTTCCTGGTTTTGAACAATTTTTGTACAACGTATCATATTCGAATATAATTATGTTGGGTGTCAACGCCTTTTTTCACTCAGTGATTTCAAGCCCATAAATTTCATTTTCAATTCCTTATGCAATCATAGACGCAATTCTTGTTATAAGGACAAAAGTTCTTGACATTTGCCATACTTTCGGGGCATAAATAATACTAGCTTTCTAATGAAAAGGTTTCGAAAAAAACATTTCAATTGTATGTTATTTACTGTTATAAATGTCTGTGTGTTGCATACTGAAGTATTATCTCTTCGTATGAGTGATTCATTTTTCGGATCAAATGACAATTCCCCTCTATAATATAACTTACATTAATTGGGTAAAATTAGATTACAAGCTACAGCAATATAAATTAAATGGCCTCATGGGCTGTTCAGTGAAAACTAAAAAGTTTAAAGTTGAAACGAGGTTGTATGGAATTGTCGAAACAGTAGAATTCAAAACAAGCAAATACACATACGTATGTATTTTGATATTGAATTTGATATTCCCCATCTAAAATATATATCCTAGCCAATAAACATATTTTACCAGAAAAAAATTATATCTGTATCTCTTATAACCAATATCACTGATGAGAAACGTATATTACAAAGTTCCACATCCAAATCTCTATCATGAGTGTCACCGAGATGTTAAATACTGAACTGGTATTCTTCTATATATAAACTTATGTACTTTGACCTATACATCTCGTACATATGTCTCTTATATTCCAACATAGAAATCACATATCCCACCCTAGAAATCACATATAACTTAACCTAGAAATAAATTATCACAACCTAGACATTACATATCTCAACCTAGAATCACATATATCTCAACCTACAATGACTTATCACAACCTAAACATCACATATCTCAACCTAGAATCACATATATCTCAATCTAGAAATAAATTATCACAACCTAGACATTACATATCTCAACCGACAATGACTTATCACAACCTAGACATCACATTATCCCAACATACAAATTATCAAACTATTATATTTCCTTCGTGCAATATATTGAATGTTTCAACCTATATCAGATAATTTTCAAGATATCGTCAGATAATCCTCACGCAAAGCCCTTTGCTGTACTATGGTATCCGCTCGTTGCATTATGCCCGATATTAAGAATTTCATGTTTTGTTCCATAATCAAATAGCTGTTTAAGTTTACAAAACTATAATCCCAACCTAATGGTAGAGTCTTCATCTTTGTTGACATAACAGGAACCGTTTTGCTTCAATATCAACTTCGGAATGTCTAAAAGAAGCGCATGATGTAAGATCAATAAATTACCAATTCTCAACTATATATCCACTGGCTGGTCAGTCGGCCATTTTCTTAAGATCAACAGCCGTTGGCTCATTGGACTACTTTTCTATCGGAATTTAACACAAGTAGCTTTTAAGGTGTAACTCATTGTCTTGGTTGAGGGAAATGATAAATATCGATTGAAAAGGATGTTAAATACAAAACTAAATATAAAACCTAGGAAATTCTATTGTCTGAACCGGACTAAAGAACGTTTACGCTTCAAATTTAGTTTGTCTTCTAATACATCAATTACCTAAAGTTAATTTCAACTCAATTCCCTGGCATTCAGTCTATTAGATTGTAGTTACTAAATGATGGCTAAAGGTTGGGAGGTAAATATTACTGACCCATTCCAAAGTAGACTCGATCTCCTGCTTGTCTACTATGATAAGACAAGATGACCAATCTCTATTATCTATATCAATTAAGATGGGATAGACTAGATCACCAGTCTCTTTATTATCTATACCAACTTAGATTAGACTAGATCACAAGTCTCGGTGCTGTCTAAATTAAGATAAGATAGAAATCAGTTTCTGTACTTTTTATATTATCTAAGTTAAGATAGACTAACTTTGGATAGACTAGATCACAATTCTCAGTGCTTTCTATATTATGATAAGATAGACTAGATTACCAGTCTTTCTGCTTTCTATATAAAGTAAGATGGGATAGACTAGATCACAACTCTCAGTGCTTTCTATATTATGATAAGATAGACTAGATTACCAGTCTAACTACTATCTTTATTAACTAAAATGAGATAGACTAGATTACCAGTCTCTCTACTATCTATATAAACTAAATTGAGATAGACGAAATCACAAATTTTTGTACCAAAAAAAGTTCTGCTATAAAAAATTTAGTGTTAATCAGATGGCAAAGATCTACATTTTAATCATATGGCAAAGATATTTGCAATAAAAATCCAGATTAACATTTAAATCAGATGGCAATGACGTTCTGCTATAAAAATCTAGATTTATACATTAATCAGATGGCAATGACGTTTTGTTATAAATCTGATCTACATTTTAATCACATGGCAAAGATATCGTGCAATAAAAATCTAGATTTACATTTCAATCAGATTGCAAAGACGTTCTGCTATAAAAATCTAGATTTACGTTTGGCATTGCCTTTAATGATGATGAACATGAGGACAATTTGTAATCAATGTAACTAACGACAACGATAACCTCCCATCGACTTACCAATCACCATATTGAGCGACATGAAGGTTATTATAATCGCCGACCTCATTGTCACTCCACAACGTATATCTTATTATTGATAATGTTTGCTTAATAACTCGAGTTTTCCGATAGAGTTTATAGCTGGCTATACTGGCAATATATATAGTGTCAACTAGAAAGAAAGTATTGATCCACATTATCAGCTATTTCTACAATATATCTGTGCTGAAAGAATTTCTTGCTTAGTGTTGAGACCGAGTACATAAAGTTCTTTGCTCATTAACAGACAAGCTACACAATTGAACGGATCAGATAACTGGCTTATTCGCTGCCATGCACATCAATGGTTATTCATAAGCTTGAGTATGTGGCATTACCACATCAATATCTTGGTGAATTTGTCCCTTTCACCGCAACTAAAACAAATTATATCCTGGTTAACTATGTACTAATCCTCGCATGGAAATATTATGATATTAAGGAAGATTTTTTCTTTTACTTAGGGGTTTTAAATATATCATCTTCCTTAAGAAAATATGCAAACGCCTCCACTTTACTCCTTTTTAAAAATAGATATTGGATTCTTTATGAGTCAGTGGTTATTTGGATTGGCCTATGTATGCGAAATTGTCATATTTACAACATAGAGATCCCGTTCAGTAATCTAATAAATTGCTACATAGGCAAGCACATCCACGAGATTGGTCAGAATTGACTGTTCTGTCTTATAGTAAGTGCTAGAGAACCACACCACATATTTCCATACAAATTTATGTAAAACATACTAATACATACACAAGCAAAAAGTATCATAACTCATAAGCGCCTACAACACTGTGTCAGTAGAGGTATTGCTATTTGAGTTCCTTTTGATGTTCAAGTAGCGATATGTATGGATGTTACACCAAATTATGATATGTATTGATGTTACACCAAATTATTGTCTGTATAGATGTTACACCAAATTATGTTTATGTATGAATGTTACTCCAAATCATTATTTATGTATGAATGTTACAAAAAAATATTATTTATGTTATGTATTGACGTTACACCATCCTATTTTATGTACAGATGTTACACCAAATTATGCTATAATCATTTATGAAAAAAATATTATAAAAGTTTAACATACAATAAAGGATTGAGATATGCAAGCTTCGCGGAAGAGAAATTCCAAATATGATTTTATCAAGATGACAATAGAAATAACTTTTAAGTGTCCGGAAATAGATCGTATGACTAGTCACGCGACTTGTTCTTAAATTCTACTGATAACAGGAAAAAGACTGGGTGGTGTATAGGTGTACTTTACCAAACACGTGCCCAGTAAAGAATGAAATAAAAGAGAGTTTTACGCGTCCCACTTTTCGGCACCACAATGGGCTAATGACATTGTGGCGCATGTATACAGAAAACCAGCACATTGTGGTGCAAGTGTATACAGATAACCAGCACCTTGTGGTGCAAGTGTATAATACAGACAATCAGCACATTGTTAGATGATGTCAGTTCCTCCGACCTACATCATTGGCGGAGGAAACCGTATTGAAAAGTGCGAAGGCACTGCTTTGATTTATACTGGTACAATGATGGGCAATGGAAGGATGAATTGTTATCTATCAATTTCAGGTTAGTACATGAGGTATAGGCCTATATGAAAACAAGACCCTAATAGACAGATGACATCTGACGGCCTAGTAAATATCCAGAGGCGTATTGTTAATTAGTTTAAAGTCAACAGTAACTGGAAGACCAATATTACTTGTAATGGACAGATTTTACACTTTTCACCGATATTCGGTAAGCCGCCATAAACGTATATCATAACCTGCAGTTATTTTAATATGATAGATATCGTCGAGTATTTTCTATCTCTCGTAAGAAAAACGATCTACCATCAACATTTTGCAGTCATATTCCGCTCTACGGAAATTGCCGAGAGTTGCCGATTGATTGCCAGGGACTTTCAAGCTATCTGCAACACTTTTCAAAATTGAATTGCGATGTTTGATGAAAATGACAAACAAAAGTTAAAGCAAACATTTTACATGGTGACTTCAGTAAGCCATCATTCAAAAAAGAAATTCTATCCATCTAATAAATTACCTATAATGTGCAGCCGATAAATAAAGAAATGATAAATGTTCAACTAGACAATATCATTCAAAGTCGTATTTGGAGACGACGAAATTTGTTGCGAATTCACATTCAAAGAAAATATCACTACATTTATGAAATTATTGGTCTCTTCATACAAAAGAGCAATTAAGTTCTCTCTCTTTTAGTATTACGGCATATTGCGAAATTTTAAACAGATGGAAACCACATTAATATAAGTAATGAAGCCATCAAATTTCGAAATGTTATTATAGTGAGAGAGAGAGAGAGAGAGAGCATAGTACTATGATGTTTATATTGACCAATATATCGATTGAAGCATTAATTCTGATGTCCGGATTAAATATTTCAAAATATTACAACACTATCTCAGATCACGTTCACATAAAATACAACCGTTGCTATGTGACCTTGTGAGGTGTAAAGGTCAAGTTTGCAACTGCAAGCAACTGGATTTTCAACGACTGCTAACAACTTCCGGCATGCAGGAGAATCTGGATTAGTTGACAAAAAAATCAAAAGGCGAAAAATAAAAGATGACGTTTGTTGTCATCGTCTTTTCCCGACCTACTTTCTAGAAAAAAAAGTGGAACCGTGAGATTTTGCAACCACCCAGTTGTACAAATATGGAACAAATATTTTAAAATATTTCGCACCATCCTATGAATTAAATGGTATTGGCGCGGTGGGAGTTAAGAAAAGTGTGTACAAATGATTTGCTTCGATGGCCACAATAATGCTGATCAGAGTTTCCTATTCCCCGAAGATTGGAAGTAAATTCACAATCGACGCGAAGAATGTTAGTTTACAAGGACAGTATTAAATCCTCCATTAGACTACCGATCGATGGATGACCTTCTCATAGTATGAAGTAGCTGGCGTCTAGATGAATGTATAATATGAAACTGTAATGAACATATCACTCTAAATAACTTATGTGACCATTATTTTCTCGCTTTCCATTATATGGTGCTCTGATGACAGGAACCATCTGGTTCTTGCCTACTGCAATAACAGCTAATGATACCACAAACACTGGACTCTGGTACCAATAATTTATGGGTATGATCTAAAATCCTGCTCGAACCATAATGATATCTGAACAGTCCTACATTTTACATGCTTTAACTTACACCCGAAAATTACCGTATACTCCCCTGTCAGGATTTTCTCGGAATGAAAGATGTACATGTAAATGTTTTACTGCGTTCTATTTCTGAAGCAACCAATCTATGAACATTAATGGAATGAATATAAACTAAATGCACTGCTATATGTGTAATGGACTATAAAATTAATCAAATACAAAAAAGAACAGTATTATGAAATAAATAATGAAATTAAAAAATTCCAATTTATTGCAATAAGTACAGTAAGCTGTACGATATGCTCGGAAGTACAGTAAATATCAAACGAGTTTGTCAGATTAGGTACAACAGGCTTTACAACAAGCCACAATAAGTAACCAACTGTACTTTGTACAGTTACCCTCCATTGATAGTAGAGTATGCTATAAACGAAGACCATACTGTTCGGGCTAACAAGCTGAATTTGACAAGTTTGTACTAGAGATCCTACACCAAATACTTTTCAAACCCAGCCAAAGTCAGCAGTAACAATTTCGAAGAACTTATAGAGAGCAGTATTAACTGATATATCGAAAAATATAGAAATCAGTTCAATTTCTATAAATGATATAATTATGTCATTGCTTACGCAAGATTCTTTCTATATTTACACCGATCAATATTCGGCAAACACCACCTAATCTTTTTTTTAAAGACTCATCTGTTCCGTTTTGTTTTAATATTTTCTATTTGACGCCTAAAATTGTCATTTATCAAGATGACGTCATAGCAAAACGAATTCAAAATTTAACAATTTCAAAAAAATCAAATTGCTTGGAGAAAATGAGAGCAGTTGCGCAATGCACGTTTCTGTACTGTTTAAAATTTTCTCATGAAGCCGTGTAATTGTCATATGATATGAGTACACTACAGTAAACTACGTTCCAGCAATAAAGTGAGGCCATTGAAAATTGCAATCGATAAAGATGTCTAATCGAATGACCCAAATTTTTGAATCAATAATTAGGTCACACACTTGACGGAGAATGAAACATTAACCTATTAACGTAATGATAAATGATGTCTTAAAAATTGTCAAACTATCACTCTTCGTCTTTTCAACCTCCATGAAATTCAGTTTACAAAAATGATGTTCATGTTACCAGAATTACGTAGTAGATTACAGCTGTGTCTGAAATTAAGATATACTTAAGAATTACTGCTACTATATATACATCTACAAGAATTACAGCTACTATATATACATCCTACAAGAATTACAGCTGCTATATATACATTTACAGGAATTGCAGCTACTATATATACATCCTACAAGTATTAAATCTACTGTATATACATCTACAAGAATTGCAGCTACTATATATACATCCTACAGGAATTACAGCTACTATACATCCACACGAACTACAGCTACTATACATCTACAGGAATTACAGCTACTATATATACATCCTACAAGAATTACAGCTACTATACATCTACAGGAATTACAGCTACTATATATATACATCCTACAAGAATTACAGCTACTATATATACATCCTACAAGAATTACAGCTACTATATATACATCCTACAAGAATTACAGCTACTATATATACATCTACAAGAATTACAGCTACTATACATCTACAGGAATTGTATATACATCCTACAAGAATTATAGCTACTATATATACATACTACAAGAATTACAGCTACTATATATACATCTACAAGAATTACAGCTACTATACATCTACAGGAATTACAGCTACTATATATACATCCTACAAGAATTACAGCTACTATACATCTACAGGAATTACAGCTACTATATATACATCCTACAAGAATTACAGCTACTATACATCTACAGGAATTACAGCTACTATATATACATCCTACAAGAATTACAGCTACTATACATCTACCGGAATTACAGCTACTATATATACATCCTACAAGAATTACAGCTACTATACATCTACAGGAATTACAGCTACTATATATACATCCTACAAGAATTACAGCTACTATATATACATCCTACAAGAATTACAGCTTCTGTATATACAACTACAAGAATTGAGGCTACTATATATACATCCTACAGGAATTACAGCTACTATACATCTACAGGAATTACAGCTACTATATATACATCCTACAAGAATTACAGCTACTATACATCTACAGGAATTACAGCTACTATATATACATCCTACAAGACTTACAGCTACTATATACATCTACAGGAATTACATCTACTATATATACATCCTACAAGAATTACAGCTACTATATATACATCCTACAAGAATTACAGCTACTATATATACATCCTACAAGAATTACAGCTACTATATATACATCCTACCAGAATTACAGCTACTATATATACATCTACAAGAATTACAGCTACTATATATACATCTACAAGAATTACAGCTACTATATATACATCTACAAGAATTACAGCTACTATATATACATCCTACAAGAATTACAGCTACTATACATCTACAAGAATTACATCTACTATATATACATCTACAGGAATTGCAGCTACTATATATCTACAGGAATTACAGCTACTATATATACATCTACAAGAATTACAGCTACTATATATACATCTACAATAATTACAGCACTTGGATATACATCTACAGGAATTACAGCTACTATATATACATCTACAGGAATTGCAGCTACTATATATACATCCTACAAGAATTACAGCTACTATATATACATCTACAAGGATTACAGCTACCATATATACATCTACAAGAATAACAGCTACTTTATATACATCCTACAAGACTTACAGCTACTATATATACATCCTACAAGAATTACAGCTACTATATATACATCTACAGGAATTACAGCTACTATATATACATCCTAAAAGACTTACAGCTACTATACATCTACAAGAATAACAGCACTTGATGAATGTATAATATGAAACTGTAATGGACATATCACTCTAAATAACTTATGTGACCATTATTTTCTCGCTTTCCATTATATGGTGCTCTGATGACAGGAACCATCTGGTTCTTGTCTACTGCAATAACAGCTAATGATACCACAAACACTGGACTCTGGTACCAATAATTTATGGGTATGATCTATACATCCTACAAGAATTACAGCTACTATATATACATCTACAGGAATTACAGCTACTATATATACATCCTACAAGACTTACAGCTACTATATATACACCTACAAGAATTACAGCTACTATATATACATCTACAAGAATTACAGCTACTATTTATACATCTACAAGAATTACAGCTACTATATATACATCTACAAGAATTACAGCTACTATATATACATCTACAAGAATTACAGCTACTATATATACATCTACAAGAATTACAGCTACTATATATACATCTACAAGAATTACAGCTACTATATATACATCTACAAGAATTACAGATACTGTATATACATCTACAAGAATTACAGAACATGGATATACATCTACAGGAATTGCAGCTACTATATATACATCTACAAGACTTACAGCTGCTATATATACATCTACAAGAATTACAGCACATGGATATACCTGTACAAGAATTACCGCACTTAGATGTACTTAAACAACATTACATCCTTAAGATAAACATGTACTAGTACACGAATTATAGCAGTGGGGTATACTTTTACAACAGTTAGATATATGTACAGGGATTTCTGCTTTAAGATTTCTTATTCAAGAATTGCAGTTGTTAGATATACTTGTACAAGAATTACATTTGTTGAATACACTTGTACAACATTGCAGCTGTTAGACCTATTTGTGCAAGAATTACAGCTGTAAAACATACCTGTACAATAATTGCAGCTTTAAGATTTTTGGTACAAGAATCATTTAAAACTTTAGCTGTTAGACATTCATGTGCAAAAATTGTAAAGACGCTACCTTTCGATTTCTTAAAGATCATTCAAGCTAATGAACGGACAGCGAAACGAAATAACATTGTGTCAGATAAGTTATATTTTTACTTGAAATATTCTTATTTGTAAAATCTAGTAAATGCCATCAGTTCCCATGAAATAATTCCATTTATTTGATCAAATTAGTTTAAATGTCATCATGTTCATGCAAGTTTGAAGTTCATTAATTAATTATTTATCATTGTATGAAAATGCCGAGCGACATTATAGAATTGTAGAGTATTGTTGATATATAAAATTGTTAATTTTATTATATACAATAGCCAACATTTTGGAAATGATCGCTGAGAAGTCTTTTACTGGAACGTTATTATACATAAGATGAGCATTTGATCTTCATCCTTGACAAGTTTGATTTTCTATGTATGTAATTGTTCATTCTTTATTACATTCGACTGTACCACAGATGCACAAATCACTGTCAGGTGTGGAATCTCGACTTAATTTTACTGGAGATCGAAATAATCCTGTTTTAATTAGAAATCGGGTGTAGATGATTCTTTTCTAATTGATATATCTCTATAATACACTGATGACGTCAAACAAATCCGCACTACAATTATTATTATTTATAGGTTATTAGTTCCATGTAGCAATAGTTATCACATTCTAATTATTTCATATCACCGTATTCTCATCATTACCTATACATCATCAAGTTCGTCAATACAAATCATGTCAGTGTTACAGGAATCAATACAAATCATGCCCTTGTTACACGAATCAATATAAAATAAATCATGTCATTGTTACACTTACAGGAATCAATACAAATCATGTCATTGTTACACTTACAGGAATCAATACAAATCATGCCATTGTTACAGGAATCAATACAAATCAATTCTATGTTACAGTAATCAATTCAAAATAAATCATGCCATTGTCACACTTACAGGAATCAATACAAACCATGACCTTGTTACAGGAATCAATACAAATCATGTCATTGTTACAGGAATCAATACAAATCATGTCATTGTTACACTTACAGGAATCAATACAAATCATGTCATTGTTACAGGAATCAATACAAATCATGTCATTGTTACAGGAATCAATACAAATCATGTCATTGTTACAGGAATCAATACAAAATAAATCATGTCATTGTTACACTTACAGGAATCAATACAAATCATGTTATTGTTACAGGAATCAATACAAATCATGTCATTGTTACAGGAATCAATTCAAAATAAATAATGCCATTGTCACACTTACAGGAATCAATACAAACCATGTCATTGTTACAGGAATCAATACAAATCATGTCATTGTTAAAGGAATCAATACAAAATAAATCATGTCATTGTTACACTTACAGGATTAATACGATTCAAATCTATGTTACAGGAATCAATACAAGTCATGTCGGATGTTACGGGAGAATCAATACACATAATATTGTCATTGTTACAGGAATCTAAGCAAATCATGCTCTTGTTACAAGAATGAATACAAATCATACTATTGTAATACGAATCGACAAACATAAAGTCATGTCATTGGGTATATACTGTATAGCAGCGAGTGTCATTTGTTTTAGTGAGTCGACGATGTCGTTCATGGAATCGAGGATGCTGTAAATACTGTATATATCAGTCGAGTAAGTTATTAAAAGAAAGTCCCCTGACAGGATGTAGGAGATGAATTACGAGAAGGCCTGGTGTTCTAGGATGAGGCATTTGATTGATCAAGTTTTACAGTTATATTGACAGGTCTAGTCTTCCTCTTAACTTAGCTCATAGTGGCGGTAAATTACCTCGAATAAACCCTTATTCAGGTCAATTCCCCTCAATGTCGTTTTTGACCATATGAAATGGTCGGTGATCCGTTATCTTCTCTTATAATTTTGTTTCATAATACATGGTGGTGGTAAATCAGTTACTTTTACCCACGTACCCATGCTTTCAAACTACTATGTTTTTAGTGTAAAGGGCAACAGGCTGAATGAATTTAGTCAAACGACATACTTATCTTCGAATAAACATGTCAATTAATACGGCCCCTCGAAAGTAGAATTATATGCAAACGCATTGTATATGGCATAAGAATGACTCAATAAACAATTGACTTATACAAATCATGCGACATCTCAAAAGATGAAATTTCAATTATATCCAAACTAAAGTATATTATCGCATTGTAATTTTAGGCCAGGAAATCATTGCCAGTTTCTTTTCACAATCACTACAATAACTAGGCATGAATGAGCCTTTTTCATATTTTCTGCTTCAGCCAAGCCGCAGCATTAGCCAACTCTTCATTCGACGAAGAAGTGAGTTGTGGTTCACATCCAACCAATAAATAATCCAACCTGATAATATATTGTGAACGGATTTGAGAAACGAATTGAGGTCCTACCTTATAGTGGGCTGGAAACCAAAACAATAAATTATCTGCCATTATTTTCAGACGTCCAATTCAAACTGACAATTTGTGCCAATTACACGGCGATATACTCGGATTATTCTTTCTGATCTATATCCATGTATCTTAAACACTCACTTTGTCTTATTGAGTGTTTATTGTTTTAAACCTCAAGTGAATACCAAAAAAGTTATTCACTTGGTCCGAAGTCGAAAATATTCAGAAATTTTCCAGGTACATGTACTTAAACACAAAAAAATCAGTTGTTTTATTCACGTACACCAACTCAAATGTCTCATTTCAAGTATTCAATGCGTACTTAACATTACTTCTAATTCATTTCCGAATCGTCTGCCCTTATAAATTATTCTTGTACTAAAGAAGTTCACGATTGTATAAATTATTCGATGTTTTTTATTTTGAATTTTGAATATTTTATTAATGAATAAATTGCAATATCTTTATGATTGAATTGGGTGATTTAATGCAAAAAACTTACAACGGAATTTTTAGCTTTTATAGAGTATCTATGGGAACTTTTTATTTTTTTTCATTTTTACTTTGTGCAGAAATGCTTGATCATATCACTTGTGGTATTTCGTCTTTTACAGACACAATGTTCAACATTTCACTTGCGAGTTGTTTGTTGCTCAAGTTCACCGAGTTAACTGGTGACTTATATCATCAGTGATGCAGATCGGAGGAACTGATATGGAAAAGCGTCTAGTCGTTTAGATGGGACATAGAGGTCGTGTCAGGTACGATTTAAGATGTGAACATAGCTTTACCATGGAAGTCATTCACTTCTATTTCAAGTGATTATTCGAACATTTCCTGTTAAAATGAACTATTCTAGTGAGAGTATTACATAATAACATTGTATTCAAGGCTACTTCAAACTACGCCCCCACTTTCTTAGGTATATCAACTTCGTGTTTCAAAGGTGAATGGACTTTTTGGAAATTAAGCCCTTCATACATAAGGTAGATATTCTCGTTACTGGAATTAGAACCGCCTACTAAAGGTTCGAACAACATAAAACATTTTTCCATCAGGTATCTCAAATCCATTCAGACCAACCATTTTTCCCTAAAGCCTTGGACTGTATCTCTGAATATTTCTATTTGCAACTGTATCGATCCCGCATCAGTGGTGAATTGACCTTTCGATTCTAGCATGCCTTTTCATGTATCCACCACCATATAGTATAGACTTTAGAGACCAATGACAACATCATCGAAGGTTGAGAAAGGCATTGGGTTTCCAAATTGTCTCTCATAATAATGTTGCTCAAGCGAAAGAGTAGGGGGAAATGTTGCTCTAAATCCAATTACTCAAACTTGCCAACGTTCTAGAAACTACTAACCGAGATGATTGCTATACTCAGTGAAATTAGATTATTGACACCAACGAATACTCCTCTTTAAAATATAACCTTGGAAAGTGAAATGTGTTTAAGAGATAAATATGTGGTATATTGAAAGAATGAGGTAATTGTAATAGAACATGAATATTTAATAGTTCATATAAATAATTTAACCCATTAATATAAATAAAGATAGGCATGATTACTAGAACATAGCTTAGCACTTAGTTTTCTTTTATGTTTATGATCGGTAAAGTGTGCACTTTTAATCACCACCATCAAAAGGATTGTACCTCATACAAGTTTTTAAATTTAAAGGAAAGGGGGGGGGAGGCACACTGACAAAGTCTTTATAACTTAACATTATAATGTGGATTGGTTCGTTAAACTGGGAAATCCTTATAATATATATTTCAAAATAGTATGTGAGTATAGTATTTCAATGATCAATAGTCGAAATTTCATGCTTGGCATTTTTTGGCCGATGAAAAGAGTCGTCTGTAAATTTACAAGTACCAGCTTATTAAACGCTACTCTTCATTTGTTTTGAGCTTGCAATTCATGCTATGCATCATTAATACATTATTCAAATACATTCAATATATGTACATTCATATCATGAAAATTTTATAACTAAATGTCAGAACATCGTTTAGAGATAGCAGTATTCTCAAAAGGATTCAGGAAAGATCGCAGAAAATACGTCATTAGCATGAAAACTGACTGCAATGCCCTTTTATCATATAAATATTGAATACCAGTTAAATTATGAACAGGGTGGTTCTCTGAATAAATTCAAAGTTTTAGAGCATGAAATTGGAACCAGTGCCTAGTTTTGGAGCATGGAATTCATAAGAGACTTTGTGTAAGTTTTTGAGTATGGCATCGGGCACTTTTTTAGAGCATCGAATTTGAATTAATGCATAGTTATTAAGGATTATAGATGGTTAGCAAGATTCAGGAAAAAAACACGCGTTTATTGATTACTAACAAAGCTATGAATTACCATCTATGAATTGTTTATTATAAGACACAACAGTTTTCCTGATTCTAGAAGTTAAAAAACATGACTTATCGGCTTTTCACCCTTAATTTAACCGCCCACTCGCTACAATTATAAATTAGTCGTCTTATTGAAAGGTTCAAGTGTAAGACATTCGACATTAAAGTGGGAGTATGAACCAATTGATTTGGTTTGTTTTGAAATGACCATATTGAAGTCTTAAAGTTAAGTCTTAGAGTTAAACTGAAATTGAGAAACAAAATATGAAAATCGAATGTAGAAAAAAATATATATTAGGAAATAGAGTTCTTAAAACAAGGATTACTCCCACTATTGACATTTATGAAAATGCCAAGAATGATTTTACAATATGAACATAAACTTTTAAATCTGTTGGGCCCGTCGATGAGTTTCAAAGATTCTTAATAGTTTATCATTTAAATCTAACATACGTTAGCTTTAGGTATTTTGTTTATTTTTTGTTTGATTTTTTTTTTGTAATTCTGCACATACACACAAATACAGCGTATTATGTATGCTACTATTCTGTCTGATACAATGTATCATTTCTACAACCTGTTTAATACGTTCTATTTTATCGCGTCTGCTACTTATTATAATATATCGTGTGCTGTACTACACATTAAACAGTAAAATTGTGTTGTATCTGATACAGCGTATATTATGCTACATGTATCTTAATTGATAAGATGTATCAGATCTTATACATGTATACACTGTATTTTTTGTACTATATTAATCGTATGTCTGTTAGATTTTGTCTTTTCTGATACAACGTAGGCCTATATTATGTTAGATATCCTTTGATGTGATGTATCACGTCTAATACGATGTATCATGTCTACTACATATCCTGCTTACAACATATCGTGTACTGGTTACGTCAGTTACATATCGTGCCCAATACATCCAATCCTATACTTATCTTATTCCATAAATTTCATCGGATTATCTCCGAGGGGTCTGAATTTTCTAGAGGAATTTAAAAATAACACATTAGGACACTTTCTTCGTTTGATCTCTATTATTTCAGAGACACACTATCGTCAGTGAAGATCGGTCATGAAACCTTCAAGATATCAAAACAAAAAACCTTGATCAAACATGTATTGTTAGAGAGGAACACTGTACAGCACATTGTCTACAAAGGTTAAAATATGTGCCAACTATGCTGTAAACTATAAACCTGGTTATTGGAAGTGTTCGTGGCTAGTCTAATACGGAGAAAACCATAAAATATTGATAAAGTCGCATCTTGTACGTGATATGTCACAGGATTAGAATTGAAACACTAGACTGCCACATGTGAATGCAGATTTTCAAATCAGAGCTTAAGTGGAAGACGGTTAGAAGCAGGGATATGCCCGAAAATCAAATATATGCCGAAAATCAAATAAGTCTTATAAATAAAATCTTATTGTTAAAGCGCATCACAAGACCTTTTTGTGGTGTCATATATATTAAATATGGATAATACGGTGGTCTATCAGGGCAAGAATTATGAAATCTACAGGACTTGGTGCAATATCATTATGGATAATATCACTTGTTTACGTCTTGTGTTATTTGCAATGCGATTCAATGACACTTTCAAAATATACTTATTAGTTATACTGCATTTACTAAAGGATCATGCAAAAAAGTCACTTGCAATTGATGCAATACAATTACAGTTTCAACACCATCAAGTAATTATGGATATACTACAAATCACCACACGTGTTGTGAAACTATTTACGATGCGATACAATGACAGTTTAAACAATATACTCATTATAAAATATAATGCACAACGATTGAACTTAATACAATTTACAAATAAAATTAATCATCAATACTGCACAACAGGCAATTCAAAGTCGCTTTAAGTTGAGAAACTATCCGCGATGCGATTTCAAAAATGGCAGATGACAAATATCATTGATAATACTATGTAAATCGACATGCATTATTGTACAAATATGTTAACTTGAAATATACATTATGAAAAATACTGCATATAACGTAAATAATTTTCAAAAACAATTTATCCCTACAATGTTTCAAGGAACAAATGGACAAATTAACAGTATTTTGTGATATACAATGATGATTTTAACATCATGAGGGGGCGGCCCAATTTGACAGAATCTGTTGAGCAGCTGAACATTACCGACTATCATACCATCAGTTATCGTACCTTCCAGAATAAATTGCATTTGGTCGTTGGCTTGATTGGAATCTGCAACCATCGAGCAATTATAGATATAAGCGTTAATCGATCTAATTAGTCGACAGTCCACCTGACTTACCTTATGGACTCATTTGCAAATCACCAGACGTGTTGAGAAGATACTTTTGCTACGATGCAAAGCTTTAACATTAAAGAAATATTTATAGATAGTAATATAGTACTGACATAATACTATTTAATGGCCTTTATACGACTAATTTGATATTATTTACATATCATCAATATATAATAGCCTACAAATTTCTCTGATTATCTGTAAATATCAATGACCTATATCAGTATGTATTTCTAGTGTAGTATGAATTTGTATGAAGTAAAGTTATGTGCTTGATTTTTACTTTAATCCTGCAGCGTAGTTGCCAGGCTTCATACCTAAAAGGGATATGTAATCCCCCTAATATTCTAAACCAGGGGCTGTTGCCATCATATACAGAAATTATTTAGACAAATCTTGTAATTGAACGAATCTCAAAAGTAGTCTACATTTCAGAGATCAGATTTGATGGTTTGAGGACATTTAACTGCTACGGTACGTAATTCCGAATTTAGATTCCTTCGACACTGAAAAGTATGCATACCATTTCCAGAATCCATGTTATTGTTAACGACAAGCAAGTGTTGAAGACCTTATGTATAGTTTAACGGTTTTGTTTTGCACCTGTTTCATAAAACGTTCGACCTAATTAGGGATTAACGGACAATACAATTTACAATCATGCCAAAATAATCAATAACATAAAAAGCTGTGTTCGTTAACACTGTCCTAAATCAATCTTTGGAAAATCGAATGCAACAAAATTTCCAAATATATCATTCAGCATCACAAAGGTTTACTATTTTTGAATTATATTTTAGGACGGTGCAAGAAGATATTGGATATATTAGGCATTATACGTTACATATAAACTGAGGGCTCGTGTGATATAGGCTGCGCACGTTGTTCCCTAAACTGTTGGAAATCAAGGCTATGCTTCTGTCCTGGTAAAATTTCCCCTTGTTGCATGTTATTACAAGTCTCCTTACAATATCTATTGGTCTATGTCTAACCCTTGTAGAAAACAGGATATCAGCCAACATACCAAATTTGGAGCCGAAGAAATCAAACGAATACAGTTAAGAAATCCATAGTGGTTTCGGGTCACTAAGACGAAAAAAAAACGTTATTTTATAGACACCCTGTTTCCCATTGAAAGATCATAACAAAGGGCATACGTCATACTGTAGGGCAGGTGTTGGTAATGTTTGGGTTGTTACATCAGTACACGTAAAATACAATGACCGAAAAACACTATAGCTTAGTCCTACCCTTTTATCTTCCGCTATCGAATATTGTGCTTATGCATTATGTATTTTGTATGTCGCCTGTTATCTTTATTTAGATTTGTAGCATCTGCTTGTCTGGTGAATTGTTATTGAATCGCAACCCTAAACACGGTTTTATAACGTGATAATCTTTCTATGAAAATAATGGATGAATAAAGATACGTTTTACATCAGCAAAGGGAACATACGTGTGTCATGTTAAAAGACAAAAGGGGGGGGGGGGGGGGATGGTGTTAGATGGACTATTTCAATATGCAGTGTCTTTGAAAGGGGGAGCCGTACATTGTAATCTTTTGAAAGATGTGTCGTCTGCTAGATGTCAGAAGTCTTGAGTTTTACTGCCCCATATAGACAAGTAACAGTAAGTGGCATCTACATAAGGCAATAACAGGTTCATTCAACAAAATTCAACATATATATGAAAAGTTGCCTTACTCAACGTCGTCTGCTAGGAAAAATGGACACCCATTATTTTCAGTCTATAAAGGCACGCTTGATTTAAAATTATAGTTGTTCCTTGAATGTATGTTCAGATATGTGTTGAACTGCACGATATCATTATGATATAATGGCAATAAGTACGTATTTCATATAGTGTTCAAATAAATGTGCTGTTTCATAGGCGAGGTCGTGAAGCTTACCACAAGATACATATTGTCCAAGAATGAAAATAAATCTTTGATTAGCTACAAAATCTAAGATATTAAAGATTAAACTGATAGGATATTGTGGGCAATAAGTTGAAGATTCTAGACTTTCCACTAGAGGGAAGTGGACATTGGTCAGTCTATTTAAAAGAATAGAGTGATATTAATAAAGAGAAAATGATGTCATATAAGATGAGGTCTAAAGGATGATAAAGACTATCGGCAGCGTGCACGGAGACAGGTCTTCAGTTGACGGATTATCAACATGGCGTCATCAGCCGACATTGGCAGGAACAGTCCAACTTGTCTCTGTCACTGTCAATTGCTTACACATGATGGACAATTCATTGCATAAAAACCATCCAGGCCGTGATTTAAAAAGAAATCAGTGGCTAATATTGGATAATAATGAAGCGGATTGATGAAGCGAACACCCTGTAGTCTCTTTGCTAATATTGGATCAATGAAACTGCTTCCAGTGTATCGATCAATGAACATTGAACGGTTTGAATCTCACTAAAGATAATTAACATAGTATCTAAAGCTGAAAAATATTCCCAATATCATCTTTTAAAACACAAATATTATCTAACTAACTACTAACAACCTGGTTTTAATATAGCCCATAGGCGACATCCAGTGTCTTGACCAGTTCCATAAGATTAGAAGTACCATTGGAACCATTTTTATATACATATATATACATATACACTGACATCTCTCTATATATTGATATTGTCTTATACTGTACTCACCTAGTGATTAGACCGCCGTATCAATTCATTCTTCCATATTTCCAGGCCATATATCTTCCTTTAAAAAATCCGTCACTTCCTCCCCCCACCCAATTTAAAAACAACTCATAAAAAACATGCGAATTCTTTCAAAAGTTAAAATAATCCATTAGGCAATGGTAAAACCTCACAATACAATCGAATCGGATATATTCACGAGAGAGAAAACAGGTATGCATAAATCACCTCGCAATGAAAGCGAGGCTAACGATGGCGCGTGCAGCTTTGTGCCAGCTGTTGGCTCCAAATATTGGATGTGTAATTATTCCGAGAGTCGGTCTAATAACAAGCATATGGTAACTAGCCCACTAAACCACACACTTTAATAGTATATACTTCTCATATACAACTTGAATATTATATAAACAATCTACACAACACTACCGTCTTTGTCAGAATGGCGCTTCACATCGAATTCTACCCAAAACCTCGCCGCCGATTCCATCATATTATAACAGGAAATGGTTTTATTATAATGAACGCCGATAAGCGCCACTATAAGATTATATACAAACATCGAAAGGTGAAATTTTCATTTGGCCTCTTATAATATGTTAAGCTCGCATCTTTTAAACAGAACACTCGTCTTTAGTAATGACGTAATCTTAATCAAAGAAGCTCCTGTGAAAAAAACTGCAGTTATCTATTACATCAAGAAGAAGATACACAGTGAAATTGAAACCATGTCAAATTTGGTCTAGCCTTCACCTTCACTCCCCCATCATTAGAAAAAGAACACTGGTTTAAGATTCTGTAATAAGTAGACTATGTAAACTTTAGAGGTTCATAACCGTCGGAGGTTGCTGGGATTAACACCTGATGTCATACAGCGATTGATTTGTCAAATTGTCTTTGAGTAGAAATCAGCGGCTGTGACTTTAATTGCATTTCATTCAGTCTTGACGCCACAAAATTTATGTGGTTTTAATTTTACAAGCATTCGTACAAATGGAGATAATGTCCATCTCTTTCACAAACCAGTTCGATTAGAATTATCCGAATAGTGCATAATATATAATAATTCATTTCCTTGAATAGAAATTCAATATCAGATTTAAATTGTAAGAGTTACTGATAAAGAACGCTTAGCGCATATTATAGTATTACTTACTTTTTGAATAACTACAAAGATTCTCAAGTTACTCATGTCGTCATTAGAAGAATGACATTTACATTCAATAGGCTAAAAATTAGAATATCTTCAGACATCATATCATATTTTTCTACAAATCTAAATAAATACATCAGATGAACAATATTCGACCAAATTAATCTCCTAGAGCGGAACCGAAGTGACACAGAGCGGTACAAGTGCTATCGTCTAGAAGCGACAGCCGCATAATAGACCATTTCTGTGTATCTGAATTTTCATGACAGTATATTCGTTACTATATAAGAGAATATTTTGGAACCTGATAACATTACTGAATAAATGGATTTTTATGACATCATAGAATGTTTACAAAAATATGCGCATTTTCATGGCCTAATGGCACATGGCACGCATGTTAAAAGTTCATGACGTCATAGCATATTAACTCAATATGTCAATTTTTAGTGACATCAAAGTATCTTTATTTTAATTCTTAAATATTTTATATAACATATTCATCCAATATGTAAATAATTCCTGATATTTTTCACGTTTATATACAAGATTTTAATTTTTCATGACATCATAGCACGTTTTTCATTACATTATGACATACATGTATTTACTAAATATTTGATATTAGGGCCATTCATATCATTTTAACTTTTTTTACCCTCAATATATGAATAGTATAATATATACCATTATGCCATCTGGTATAATCTGGCAGTTGGGCTTTTTTAAATAGGCCACCGTTTTCCTCCTATTTCAAACTACCCCACTACTTAATTAACCAAATCAAACTTCTGCATTTTCGAATTTGTTTTCTTACATTGAGCAAACATACTTTGAAAAAGATCAGTATTTAGTTGACTAATCGATCTTCTCGCTTTATTCGATCAGTATCAAGTTGACCAACGGTCTTCTTACAGTTAGTATCATATTGAACAGTCTATCCTCTTACTTTAAGAAATCAGTTTTAGATTTTACTAATCGGCCTTCTAACCTTGGCAGTGGCGTAAGTTTTTGGGCCATGCACCCCAGCCCCTCCCTCTCTGCCGATGAAAAATTTACTCAACTTCCAAAATCGCGTTGGATGTATTCTCCAGCTTCCCAAAATTTTCCTGGGGAAGGTCGCCCCCTTACCCCAACCATGACTAGTGCCCTCTAAAATGCGCAAAGGGATGCCGGGGGCTCGGATGCTCCTACCCCAAATCTAGATGAGTTTAATCTTTAATTAATTCTATGTAGGCTATCTATAGAAGGTATAATCTCATTATTGTTAAATCTGACATCTCACATGGATTAAACAGCGAGACAGAATGTGTTGATAGTATTGATTCCTTTTTACACAGTAGCAGTATTGCATGGCACGAGAGACAACTCGAGTTACTATAATACTGGCTGACATAGTCTTTTGTGGTCTGTAGCTACGAGTATACTCTTGAGTTATCTACCTTTAATTATTTCACTTCTGGAAACGTAATGCATTCTGCAATTCTACTCTTATGGCTTCAGAAGTCGAAAACAGTTTCTTGATACATCGAATCTCTTACCTTGTGGTCTTTAAACTATGGTTTAAAATGAAATGTAGGATTTGTAGGCTATACAGTACCTTTTCGCCGCATGAAGATTTATCGATTCAGCCTTTCTGGCGAGCAGAATATTGGGAAACAAGGAACATCCGATTTTGAACCGAACTAAGGTAGCCTACCAGTAGGCCTACGGCAATTTCAGATGGTCAAATATTGTTTCATCTATCGATGTGTAGCCTAATAGATGATTACATAAAAACAAAGCATGCTTCTCGTACAAAATTATGTCAGATACATTTTACCGATCGAGTTTGCTCATGGCGTTGAAGGCAGCTTCTTAGAAGGTTTTTGACATAAAAGTGCTTCTTTTCTGATACGTGCAGTTCCACTAGTGCAATTTTATGAACGTGCCATCTTACATGCTGATTGTCTTAGAAGATTTTTATCTGTGAAGATCAGACCAAGACTAATTTTGTGTTTGGCGGCTTAAGATATTTCAGGCCTAGACCTATAGGCTACAGGTAAGGAGTGTTTCCATTTCCGAACTATTAAATTTCTTGTAAAGTCAAACGGTCACCATAAAAGATACATTTACTTACGCAATCCCATACAAAATAGAATTACAATCATTCCGACATATTCATAAAAAGCATCCAACTCCAATATGCGGTCCACTTTTCAACATACATGACGTATAGGCCAGCACATTCCCTGAATTCGGGCTGAATGATCGCGTTATGCTCTAAACCACAGAATCCTTAAAAATAAAACCCACTTACCAGGGCCATGTTTGTTGTTGTATCGATTCCAACTTTCATCTTTCACAAATTAGATCATGTCAAACGGAATGAAATGGAAATTGAAATCAAACTCTTTACACAGCCAAGTACATACAGTTACGTCCTTCGTGATAATGGTCTATCTAACCACAGTCCTTGGACACCTTTCCCTCTCCAGGCAAGAAATAACTAGTACGATTGATTTGAGCTCTGTCATCATGTTATCATTGATTAAGACCAGGCTATTAATAGATTTCATTTGGTTATGTTGCATTTAATTACTTTTTTTTTTATTATACTATTGAATGTAGATAAATCTAACAAAGTTCCACTTTTAGGGTATTTTGCCATTTTGAACTTCATCATCAGTGGTCCGCAAATCTTATGAACTAACCACGCCAGTTCACAACCAGTACGAGTATTAGTCTATATATGAATGTTAAATTCCCCAGACAATAGGCGAATATCGCTGTCCTGAAAATTTATTGCAAATTCTACGGCGTTGCCAATATTCCACTTAGCCCCTGTGAACCCCTCTATACATTAGAAATTATCCAGTTCATTATGCTGCTGAATGAAGATCTACTCTGTGTGATTAGTAATTATCATTGCGATGTATTTGACTTAATCTAGTAATGTAGGCCCTCTCGTTCGTTTCAATCATCATCACACATGAACTACAAAAGAATCAACAACCTAGTATCCCGGAAAAGGAAGTGGAATTTAATCAACTAACCAACCAACCATCAAGTAGCCCGGGTTAAAAGACACGTACACAGGTAAATTTTAATCTGAGTATTTAATCAATTAATTGCTATGTTTTCTTCAAAAGCCATCAACATTCAAACATTCATTGGTCCAACTCGTTTACACATGCTTCAAAACCTTTATTAAAGAATATTAAAAAAATGATCCAACTCGTGTGGTTTGGTTAATATGTCTTTACTTGCAAATGTTCGCAAAACTTCCATACCAAAACCTTATATATATTAGATTCTGTCACAGTTGAAATGGAACACAACAGTTATTGTTCATCTGGTAATGGGTCGTGTCTTTTAACGTCCGTAACGTCCGGTATCATGAACGCACCAGCAATTAAAATCAACAGCATGGCCAATACTGTCAGTCCCATAGAATAAGACACAACATACGGTTCAGGAAAGTATGCCAAAAACAGTATCATTCCAATAAATGAAAACACAGCTGAAAAAGAAAATACAGTATCATTTACCTATCTTATCATTCACCTTAACAACTGTCGTCATGGTTTTCAGAATGAAAATCTTAAAAATAAATGTCCGTAACCACCGGAAGTGACGACTGACAACGTGTACTTGATTTCGGCAAAATTTACTATTCCATCCATTTAAGATATGGTAACACTTTAGGGCCTACACAAATTTTGCTGTATAACTGATGTGGACGATGGCCGTTTTATTGACTTACCAGTTAAAACACAAAGAGACATCAGAGCAATGGCCAGATTTCTGGTTCTAGCTGATTCAAACAGAACATAAACTCCTGAGAGAATAGTGGTAAATAGAGCTGCTATAAATACCATAGTCTCCATAGCTCGTACTCCTTGAAATAGACCTGAAAAATGAAAAAAAGTGGCAGGAAAATTATATTAAATCTATCTGCTTGACCAAAGACTATATTATGCCAAATTTAACATTGTATCAAACATTATCAATAATGGGACTATGAGTACTAAAAGGTGACATAACCTGAATTGCATTTGTACAACCAGGCAAATTGAGGCAAAAAAGCTATTTACGCCCTAGCTAACAACGGTGAAATTTGTTTTAGCATATGAACTTATTATTATATGCAGTAGTTTCCAAAATAAGCCAAAAGCTGGTTAAAACGCATCACGTTTGCAACCAATTAATGTTAAGGGTTGTATGTCGGCCAGGGCGGACATAGTGGCGTAACGTTTTAATGAAAGTGCCATAGACATGTTAAATATTTCTTACCAGTTACAAATGTATCTGGGGTAGTGATGGTTTCACATGATCCCGAATTACATGATGTCATTTGCCATAACCCAATCCGATATGACAACACGTCATTGGTTGTACTGTAGACCATCCATTCCAGTGTTGCCCAACCAGCTACGTGCATAAATAATCCTATTATAAGACATACTAGTGAAGCCTTAGCCCAACCACTAGCATCACTACATAGAGCCATAGACGGTTGATCTGAAATGTAAAAAGTTTTATCTTTTATATGCCTTGAGCCTGTAGTGTTGGAACGGATAATGACGCAATGCCCTCAAGTGATAGAGTCGTCTAAATATTTGCTAAAATTATCTGCACCCACGTCCATCGGTCAGTCGGTTTGTATTTCCTCGCAAATGCTCTTGAAAAAGACAAATATAAGATCAAGTTCGAATTATTACGTTTTTCGATGATAATACGCAAGAGTTCTTGCCCTTGTTCCGAATAAATTATATTACTTTAGCTCCTCCTAGTTTTCAACCGATTCTCTCGACACTTGGAACCTTGAATTCTATTTGGCCATAGATTGTGTCATACTTCAGACACGTGTTTCGTAGACGACTTTTTCTTTTTTATCACTTTAAATCACTTAGTGTCTCTAGGTCAACAATATTTTAAGTCAACATCAACTGAACGTCGTTGTTCACAACTGATATGTGAAAATAACTAACGTATACCTCGGTCTGCTCTTCAAAATTACTCGAATATTAACTATCCGATGATTCAATTTCAAAATTCACTCACCTGTTTAGAATTCAAATTCAGTACTAAAAATTCTAATCTACCTCAAATTAACCTACGTCTGTTATTTTGTCACGTGATGTTTACATATATTTTTCTATACTCTCTTCCTATCCTTTCAGTTTGAATTATGACATGGTAACTATAGAGACTTAATAAACTCATAATGAGAAGGGTATGTACTTTCTATATTTGATATCAATACTTCAATATCGATACAATAAAAGACTTGTTCATTCTGAACCACAGAGTCAATTTTAGCGCTTATATTATGTACTCGAAATTGGTGACGTTATAGGCTTACTTCCGATACATAATTGTAAGTGCGATTAGACGAGGTAAGATGCACAGTGCGGCAAACGGTGTGTAATTATCAATACCATAGGAAGGCGAATCATGTACCAGTACCTTGTGTATTCTGTTCTTTTCATTTCAACGATTTAATCCTCACATATTTCTTTCGCCTATGCATTTGCTTTTCCCTTCGAACGAGCTCGATTTTAGTTATCAAGGCTTTGGTCAGTTCATTTTTGTCTCAAAATGAACAGTTAAGTTTAAGTAGATGTTGAATACAACTACAGCAGATTAAGTGGGTTATGTCGAGCTGTGTCACATTCTGACGTCTATTTCCCTCAATGTAGGCCTACACTTCTTGGGTCTTGGGCCCAATCTGGAGCAGAAAAGTAGGATGTAAAATTCCATTTTCTTTCATTTCCTATATCAACACCCACTCAATTGTTGTAGGCGTGGTTTATATCCCAATGTTTTGATTTTAGTAAGGCTTCAGTAAGTATGAATGGTTTCGAAAGAAGTATATTGAACAAAATATCTTTGAAAGTTTCGACTACGTTTTATTGATACTTGTGATCTTTGTCTTGTTTAACTATTCGATTTATATTAGTTTTATATACTATAATATAGGCCTAGGTGTCGATAATTCTCTAAACACTCCGTTTACGTGTCTTGTGTGACGATGATATCGTACATAAAAATTATATGATGTATTCGGTGAGACTGGCGTATTACCGACACCGTTATTTTATTTTAAAGAATGACACAGAAAAGTGTTTCCTTGTTGGACCTTGGAAAAATAAACATTATTGATATAAAAATATTACTTGGTAAATTAAATGGAAGACGCCTTGAATTTGTTCAAATATTTTCTTAGCTCTTAAGCTATCATAAAATATTTGCTTAAATATTCGGGCAAATTCTAAATTGAATTGACTTTGACATCTTCCTTGCGGCACAAAAAGTGGCCTATTCCATAAAATTGCGTTGCGTTATTTAAATGTTAAATGTATTGTAGTTTGTGGGATTATTCAGAGTTGGCATTTTCATCGATGACATTTGAAACATTGTTTTTCATGATGAGACAATTTCAAAAACAATTCACCCTTTCTATTTATAAATAAAATGTAAGGCCTATATTAAGTGAGCTTTAATATTTCACGATACCTTTAATATTAAAAAGTTTGTTTGAAATTGAGATGGGCAGGTTCCAAAATGGAATATCGAACACACTTCGTTGTTCCGAACCACAGAACAATGACCGAACGCAGCTTTGAACGATGTCAAGGTCATTTAGAATAATGTAAACATAAACAGAAGAATAAAATTGATGAATTTTAAAACCACCTCCAAATTTTGGGCTTTGCCTTTATGGTGATTTACAGTCTGTACATATCAAGTCTAATAGTAATAGAGCCTTATTATTCAGGTATCCATATGTCTTTATTATATTAATATCTTGAACCGCAAACAGTCCTAGTGAAGTCAGTGAAGATCAATGTTACTTACTTAACTATTAATTGGCGTTGTATTCAGTATTGTGTCTTGTAGTGTTGGTAGATCCAAGTATTGGGATGTAGGCTATGCTTGAAAAAGTAGGCCTACTAATTTAAGCAAACAATTGCCGTACTGTAACAAACAAACTTCGAAGCATTTTATCAATGGAAAGCAAATTATAGAATTATCACCCTGATCAGCTGATATTCGACTTCCTTTTAAAAATATTAATTGGATTGGTACAATTTGATTCACTCACAAAGTGCTGCAACATGTTTCAATTCGTTAGTTACTTTTTATAGCTGAGCTGGCAGCTTAGACGTCCGTATACAGTGAGTTTCTGGCCTCTTGAGGCAGAAATACCACTAAAATTCAGCACAGAGATGAGGGGGGGTGAACATCTCAGCCCATGACCACTCGTCTGAGGCAGGCTGAAGACAATCTTCGTCCCCATTTTTGATTCAGTTAATGCTCAAAGGGTGCTGGCTATGGTAAAGAAATTCATTACTTTAATTCAACAATTTAGAATTGAATTTTACCAAATTCGTCTAAGAATGTCTCCAGGTCCATTGAAATATGGTTATGTATTTTTTCAATTTGAAGTAAACACACTTCCCTCCAAGAAAATTCCCTCTGTAAAATTTCAGTAGTAACTTATTACTTTCAATCACCTTAAGCTCTATAAAATCATAATATTTACAAATAATGGCTTTTCCAGCGGTTGGCATTTTCATCTGTTGACCCAATTTAAGACTCAGTAAATGGAGTTGATCTTTCAATTTTAAATAAGGAAATTATTAGCAGAACATATATCTGTAAACATTGTAGATAGAGGGTAAATCATATACCGTAAATGAAAACATGTTCACGCAATAGCAGTTTTCAAAATTTTAAGAAAGTAAACTCAAATTATGCATTAACATTTTAAAACTTTTTTCATTTCAGGTCAAATGGAAGTAGAAAGTGAACTGAACTATCCACCAGCAGAATTAGAAAAACTTTTAACAGCAGTTACTTGTCATGATTTGAAGACTTTAGAATCGCTCTTGAAAGACAAAAAAGTTTCCCCAAATTTTGTCATTGAGGGTCAAAGTCCAATTTGTCTTGCTGCATCAAGTGGATTTGCAGACACAGTGCAACTGTTGTTAGATTATGATGCTGAACCAAATCAGCCTGATCTGAATGATCTAAAATGGTTTCGTCCACCAATTCATTTAGCAGCATCAAAAGGCTATCTGGAAGTGATAAAAGTTTTAATTGATAATGGAGTAGATATAAACAGCCTAGACAATGATCACCGTACTCCCTTACATTGGGTGGCAACGTACGGTCATGTAAAATTGGCTGAGTTTATATTGTCGCGAGGTGCTGCAGTCAACATGTATCAAATGGATGGATTCTCTCCCCTTCATGCTGCAACATGTCTTGGACACACTGATATGTGTCGTCTGCTAATTAAGAGTGGAGTTGATGTGAATCATGTTGATTTAGATAGATGGTCAGCATTACACACTGCCGTCTGCTATGGACATGAAGATGTGGTGATGACATTATTAGAAGCTGGTGCAGACGTACATCAACGTACTAGTGATTCAGAAACAGCTTTTCATTTGGCAGCTATTTGTGGACTTCTTCCAGTATTGAAGTTATTATTTGAACATGGTGCAGATCCGAATTCCCTAACTTCCAATGGATTTACAGCATTTCACTTAGCTGTGTTTTATAACAAGATTGCTGTGGCAGAGTATCTCCTCTTATTAGGTGTGAATATCCAGACTAAAAATACTAGTGGCAATAGCCCATTCTATCTAGCGGCTATCAGAGGTGAGGAAAAACTCATCCGAATGATGTGTCTGTCAGGAAAATGTGATCTTTATAGTGAACAGTGGATAAAACAGGGTGAATTTCCGATGGCAATCAGGGATACACATATTGTGACATACATATTAAACAATATGCACAACCCTTTAAAATTAGTGCATTTGAGTAGTCAAAGTATACGAAAACAACTTTCTAACAGACTTTTAAACAATGTACAAAATTTACCTCTTCCAGAGTCGGTGAAAAATTTATTGATTTTTAAGTATGTCTAATTTGCCACATCATCAAAATTCCAAGGCCATTACTTGTCACATTGCATAGCCGTCCATGAATGCATTAGACACATTACTATTGGTGTATATTTGATTCCTTTAGAGATCATGAAAATATCAAAAGATACAAGTTATTGAGATGATGTTATTCATTGGCCAGAAAATCTGCATGATGATGAAATTCGCCAACATCAATGTGTGCATTGCATCAAAGAAAAAGTGGCATGTACTTGGTGACCTTGAAATTTCGACAATGAGTTTGCCAAGACATATTTATGTTGATTTTGGAATGCTGTGCTATTTACATCTGTGTTACTTTTGTTTGTTTTGTTACCAATTTAAGAGAAAACTTGTATGATCAAAATAAAAATAATGAAATCAGCTATTTGGATAATGACCAGCTAGACTTTATTTTTCAAGAATGTAAACAAAAGGAAGATGCTCAACCTCTCCATCACTAGTAACCACTCTAGTAATTGCTCTGTGAGTTGCACGTGTGCATGCTGACAAGGGGATCCATGAGTTCATTCTGGCATAGTTTGAGAGAATACTTGGTCATTTGCTACCCTGGCAACACTTTCCTAATTGCAAACTGCATGGCATTGCCCCTCTTTAGAAGCAGAAAGTAGAGCGTAAAACTTCATTATTTTCTTTCTACGTAGCCTTATAAGTTTTCCTTTTCAAGGGAGATAAGTTTCTCTCACTCAGCAAATTGGTCATTAAAAACAGTTCACCAATCATCTATCAATGATCAAGGTGAACTGTAGTGAGTACTATTCATCATCACTCACTAACAGTTCACCAAATGATGACCTGGGTGAGTACAGTTCTAAAAACAGTTCACTCACCTGAGTAGATTTTGATATCTACTCACAAATTTCCAAAATTATTTCTTCAGAAGGTGAGTTGTAGTGAGTACTACTCAATATCACTCACTAACAGTTCACCAATTCATGCTAAATTATGACTTGAGTGAGTACAGTTCTAAAAACAGTTCACTCACCTGAGTAGATTTTGATATCTACTCACAAATTTCCAAAATTATTTCTTCAAAAGGTGAGTTGTAGTGAGTACTACTCAATATCACTCACTAACAGTTCACCAATTCATGCCAAATTATGACTTGAGTGAGTACAGCTGAGTAGATTTTTAAAACAGTTCACCAATTATATATGTGTCATCTAGGTGAACAGTTCTCAACATCACTCACTAACAGTTCACCGCATATGACTGACTTCAGGTTTTGAAACAATGAAGTAGGTCGGAGGGGCGATTATTCAGACAGGACAAGTCCAAGTCAAGTGTGCTTTTGTCTATGCAAAGATCTCTAGATAGTTGTCAAAAAAGGAAAAGGGGGCTTTTGCATTTACCCTGGCAATATTTTTCTTGTACATTCATGGCATTACCTTTCTCTATCATCTGCAGAAAAGTAGGACATAAAACTCCATTAAATTTTTAAGTTTAATGGAAGAATACTGAATAATGTATGGTTGAACAATTTATTGTATTTAATGTAAGCCTATATTCATATTTTACACAAGTGAGAAGCTTAGACACTCCATTACCATTACAAATCTTTGATTCGGAGAAATGTTCAATCTTATGGAATTAATCTCCTATTGCTGACAGTTAGTTATACAGCCTAGTTTCTACAATGAGCAGTTTAAACAAGAAACATCAACAAAATTTTTCTAAAATCAACATTTCATAGTTAAAAAAAATTTCACACATATCAGTGCCAATTTAGAAACAGATGCCTTAAGTGTGTACATGTGCAAAGTATATTTTGACATATGTAAGCTTATATCAGAGCCTAAACTGAAATTAATAGAGAAAACTCTTTGAAAATCTTCTTTTTGGACATCAGTGATAGTCTGGTGACAATTATAAAGAAGATAGATAAATCTATGACACAAACTATTACAGCAAAATAATAAAACCAAATCTTACAAATATATTTGTACACTTAAAGTAGAACAGTTTGTAATCAAATGACACATTTTTTCAGTTAATAGATGTCATACAGCAAAAAATTAACAGTACATTCTACAGTTTAGGAATTTTAGGTAATTTGACATAAGCTGTATAGAATTACACAAATACATCATTAAACTCACAATGAGCATCTCTAAAATTATAAACAAAAATACTTAGGTATTAAAAAATCTTCATGACTGCAGCTACAACAAACTTATTACTTGATATACTCCATATAATTTTCAAATGAAATTCGGCAAGCCTGACTAGTTTTACAGGTCAATCATTCTCGGTTTAGCTGATGTTGGATTATCCAGTTTCTGTAACAAGATTTGGGCACCTTTAAAGCTACACTTGCGTAAAGATTTTTTAATTGGTATCAACTGTTCTGTTACTGCCTCTGTTACTTCACCACATTCCAATTCTATCAAGCTGAAAGATAAAATTATATTATGGCTTAAAAATAGATTGTGACTTTTTTTTCCAAAAAAGCTAAGCCATATTTATAGCAAAACATAATTTGTTTGCAATTCTTCTGATGATTCAAAGCATAAACAAGAGCAGTGGACAATGTCCCATAGACAATTTAGACAGAACACTTGGCACCATATTTGACCATGTAATTATAAGGAGTTCACAGTAATCATTCTTTTGCCATATTTATTTGAATAATAATTTTCTGTGCTACACCAAAACTGCTGTTGTAACATTCCTAGATATATCCTTGACTTTATCAGAATACAAATTGTAACATGTTTAATTAAATTCTGTCTCTATTGACCTCAAATGACGTGTTCTTGATATATCTATTCATAGCAACAGTTTCGTTAGGTTATAAGCATAGGTAGAGGAAGAATCTTCACAATGTCAAGCTGTCCAAAACTTCATCTTATACCTTGACCGAAATAGCCAACCTTCTTGTATAACATAATGCAGCATTTTGATTGGATTGTATGCTAGCGAATACAGTCAATCGTAGTCATCCATATAAAGACTTGGCTTATTTCTTGCATACTTTTTGTTGAGGCCTCTGATTGGCTGTACTCTTTTGCATACAATCCAATCAATTTCGTGCATTTACAAACATCTGTGACACAAAAAAGGTGGTATTACAGTCAGGGATATAAAATGAAGTTCGTAATAGCTTGACATTAATGCAGAAAAAGTCTTAAGACTTACTTTGTCAAAATTAAACACCCCCTATTACAAGCTGCCCATGATTTCAAGGCTCCTTCCGGTACTTTTTCCAATAACATGGTGGAAAATAAGACTGAAATAAAACATTATCTATTAAGAAGCTTCAGTCTAACCAAATTGTAATTTCAAATTCAAATGAAATAGAGTTTTATCCATGTCTGCATTTGTTTTAGCAGTCAAACATGATGTAAACCAAATTTGCCAGCATGTTTCTGAAGCAGCCTTTTGTGTCTTCAAATTTTGGAACAGAGAAAGATTTAAACTGTAATAATCTTAAGATGAGTTCCTTAAAAAATTTAAAATAGCACTTCAAACAGATTTTAAATCTGCCACAAATAAATCTATTACGCAGACATAGATAAACAATTTCTCACCTTCCTCTCTATTTTCCAGTCTCTTTTTGTCTTGATTAATAAGACGTTTAATCATGAGATGACCAACATGATGTTCTACAATGTGAGAAACTTCACCCCCAGCAGTAAAAGGTTCAGAAGCTATATCAGCAATAAGTTCTAATACTGCTGAATTATCAACTAGAATGATAAAAATACACTTTAAAATATATTAATAATGATGATAAAAATTATAAAATTGATGAAAAATATAAACAATAATGATAGAATGTTCTTGTGCAGATCATGAGAATAAATTCTGCTGCTCTCACATCTCAACCATAATTGTCCCACACAGATTTTTACTTGACATAAGTTTAGGCCAAAAAAATATAATTTTCGAATTTCATTTAGATAAATATGTAAATACATAAGAAATGAATGTGGATCTTGATATCGTTAAGGGAAATAAACGCTGATTTATCATGAGACAAAACCCACATGATCAACTTTGTTGGATCATCTATTTTGTCACTTATTTCCTCAATAGATCACTTACATGCCAAAAATACAAACTTTCACTTCATGGTATGCGAGTTACACAATAGAAAGAAAGTTTTAACTGACCTGTTACATGTATTATTATAGAGAAAGTTAATAATAACATAGTATTATCAAATACTAGAGTTTTAACATTGTCTAATACAAACTGGATCAACTTTGGTGATATATAATCCAATAACTCTTTATGTCTTACACTGCTTTCTTTTTTACTGCAATAAACACAAGACAAATTAACATGGCATAAATTGGGATTTTTTCAGAAAAAATTTTTTCCTTACTCCACCTAAAGAAGAAGTCTATTAGGTAATAAATTGTGCCTAACTGCATGCACCTTACTTTTTACATAAATAAGGTTTGCAGGCAATAAGTGTTGTGCTATTACAGACTATAGTATACAGTCAATCCGTTTTTTCAAACAATACAACCTCTGTCTTAACACTCTCGTTGGTATTTCAAATTTTGCAGACTATAGGGGCCAAAGCAGCATTAGAATTGGTATTTGAAGGAAAAAGCATCTCAAAATGTATCAATATCGGTTAATAATGAGTAATTGTTCTTGGTTTTAATGGAGGGCACTGATATTTTAAAATATCCCGGTTTACTATTTTTTTTACCGTTCCATTGGTTTTTAGCTCTGTATAGACATAGGTATTTGAAACAACACCACAAAAATCAGTGCAAAAATAAAACAAAACGCTAACCTTGTAGCGTTATGATCACCGGTTTGTAAGATATATATTATATCTGGGTTAAAATGAGCAGGATCTCTTGGTACTAATAAATAGAACAACACACGTCTTCCATGATTATCTTTTGCTATTTCCTTTAAATTTTGTAATATTTCCTAAAAAAAATATGATGTATGAATGAATTATATAGATTGCCACACTAAGCATGTGTAACCTTTATGGACAGCCAGAGAAGTGGTTGCTTACACCTATGTAATTCAACTTAAATTCAGCCACAACATTATAAGTTTCATACATGAACATGACAATGCTTTTTCATTCTAAAAAGTGACACAGATGGCTGAAACTTAGCTCTTATCAGATTGTAAAGCTAATATTTTGACAACTTTATGAACTCATACTTACATCTAGAATAACTTTCTGTACTATTTTGGTATCGTCAACACAATCAAATATAGCTAATAATACAATATGACCATACTGTTCTTTACAGATCTTGAGAATGTGACTTTTAAAACCCTTTATTATCACTTTACGATCCTGGAACACAAATTATGAAAATATGTGCAAATGCAATATTGTCTAGGTGACTGGGTTAAGACAAGACTGCGATTTATTAAAATAAATCATTCTTCCCCATTATTCCAGTCAAACCAGCTATAAATGGATATAAATTCTCCAGGAAATAATCTAAGACAAATTCCAACACCTGTGGTGCTTTATCTTGAATTTTGTAGTAATTTTGTTAATTTTTATAATGAAAGTAGCATACCTTAGCTGTACCATGCCATATACAATTTAATACCACTTTAGATCCATCTTTAGTGTGTACCATATTAATACAACCTTCACGTAAAGCTTCTATCATTTCCTAGCAAAAATAACCAAACAATTATTAAACAGACTAGAACTTTTTTGAGAGGTAAATTTTAATTTTGGCTAATTATATGCAATATTGGATCATGAAAGGTGTTATTTTGCCTCACAAATAGCAACCTGAATAAATTTCACTTACTGTTTTCATCTTGCCTTCAGCATGTGTGAAATATTCAGCAAATACTCTATGTACTATAGAATGTAGTAAACTTTCTCTGAAATAAAAAACCCAATTAACATTATAACTAGTGAACAGTATTTTTCTACCCTCTGAATAGAAAGATGGTTCCCCGTTGAAAATTTAGTACAATAATAACTTTTTATACTTACTTTTCTATTAGTGATAAAAGAGTTTCTTTCATATTACTTAATATCATTTCTTTTTTATTGGGTTCTTCTTGGAATATCTGACTCAATGATTTAGCTGAATTGGTCTATAAAACAAATAAATGTAACATTTAATTAAAACCAAATTGGTTCTCATAACGCCAAATAATAGGTACTAAATCATCTTCTAAGAGTCTTTCTGTTGCAATTCTATCATAAGTCTATTATTTTAGGCTAATTATGAACATCAGTATTTTCAAGCAGGAGAAAAGCCTAATTGAGTCAATGGAATTCCCTATCTAAGGTCTAAAGGAATTATCTCAATCCACGATTAATCAAACCCAAGATGTCAAGAAAGCTAAGGAAATTTTAAAAGCTTACTTGAAATAAAACAAAACTTGGGCCATAAAATTCTTCTAATAATGCAAGTTTCTGAGGTCCATTGGCTTTCTCACTGAAGATAGTTTCCACTACTTCACTTGCTTCCTACAATATCAAACATACAAATATCAAGTTCCACCTGTATCTTGAGCTATCATTCTCATGATCAAACTGAGATCTTCATTCAACAATAATTTTGTTTGTTACTTAATGCTTAGTCAATTACTGGATTCTGTCATTTCTTTATTAGCTAATTACTTTCATAATAGTTAATAGAATAGAAATTGAGTGTAGAATCCTGGCATGAAAATATATTGATTTTCCCACACACAAGTTCCATCAGCCAATTTTAAAATTGTAACTATGAATTTAAATGCAGGCTTATGAAAGTTAAGGTAATATCTGTACCTTGTGCCTAATGAGTTTAACAACTTTACCATGTAACTGTTTGATTATAACATTTACAGCTGACTTAGGCCTGAAATGAAATAATGTAATACTGGTCAATTGGTAGAAGAGTAGCTACAATTTGCCCACTCTTTTTTGAATTCACAACTGTCTTGACCAAGTGCACAATTACATTGTATTTTAACTTTACTTACATATATTTCAACATTTTCAGAACAACATATTTTCCATATTTCGATTTACATAACTGTACAATAGAAGCTGAAAATAAATTCATGAAAGGATAAGCCATATTGATACTACAATCTATAGCTCAATCCAAACAAGCAATTGCCAGCATTTAGCTTAAAGGTTTAACAAATAACAAAGTTAGACTTGTTTCATTAATACTAACCTTTTGTTTCTTCTAAAACTGTTGCTTTATGCTGTTCAGTACCAAATTTGATCAAACACTGTATCATTCGAGCAGTATCATGAGCGTATGAAAACTATTCATGATAAAAAAAGGCATAATTGAATATCAGACAATGTTCTACATAGCAGATATAATCATTAAGGGCATCTAAACAGGGCAGAGCATGGGCAATAAGAGAATATATTCATCAATGGACTTACACAGTGTCATAATTATATAACAAATTCCCTGTATAATCCTAATTTTGAAAAGTGGTAAGGGATGCTGAAATTGAGTTCTGTTAACCAGTAAAACAAATATCTAAATGACCATGTTCCTTTGAAAAATTATAATGCATCTGCGATTTATATGACACAACCCATAAGAAAATCTATTTGATCATATAATAGACTCAACAATGAACATACCTCAGCAATCTTTCCTTTTACACCAGAAAATAATTCATTACATAATTCAATCCTCTTCTTATCTGAGATATCAGACCTACAATAAAAAGAATTTTCTCAGACAATTCCAAAGAGGAAACGACGCAGTACTACAAACTAATGTTTTTTTTTCAAGGTTAATATGTACTGATATTCTTTGACTACTTATTTTTAGATTGAGTGAAATCACTACTACAAAGTGTTACATGATAAGTAGAAATATTAAAAGAGTGACTTACTTTCGTAACTGTTCCCATATGACTTTAGATTTCTGAATAATTTGATAATGATTTTTGGCAATTCGGCTAGCTGTTCTTCTATCTTTCCAGTTCATATCTTTAGTTTTGGCTTTCTTGACCACTGAAAATTAAATCATAGAAATTTCAGCGGTGCGACATAAGCTTATAGCTTATAAATTTTTCAAAACTCAACCCTGCATACTAGTTCTCAAACCATTCAAGCGGATATGCCTTAACAATGACACTTAAGTGACTGTACTGTTATTGAGGAAAATGGCAGATGATGCAGATAATGAATATCAAATTAAAATGAAAAAGAATTTCTTACTTGTATCATCATGTAAAACAGATTGTGAAGCTGTTTCTATCTTTCTTTTAGGTGCTTGTCGACTCTTTTCTAAATTCCCTTTAGATTTTAAACCCTTCAACTTCTTGGCAGCTTGTTTGATCTGAAGCTGATAGATAAAAAAAAAAAAACAGTGTTACAAGTTATTGAAATATATTTATGTAAGCTAATCTAATATACTTATTCATTTCTTTTCTTTAAATTGATTGTTAAGTGGCTTTCTTGTCTTTTTCCATGAATATGAGACACTGGTAGCATTAATTTGAACCATTCCAATTTTCAACCAGACATTTGTAGGTCTTGAAATTCCACAAAAAACT
This sequence comes from Lottia gigantea, assembly GCF_000327385.1. Classification (NCBI taxonomy): domain Eukaryota; kingdom Metazoa; phylum Mollusca; class Gastropoda; family Lottiidae; genus Lottia; species Lottia gigantea. Next base: position 17,677 of record NW_008707617.1, on the reverse strand, counting down.
AAGTGTTTTATAGCTTCTTTTTATAGTAACATAATGTAGCTTACAATACTGTTTAGTATTTCTGTAATTATAGGAACCACAGACATCTCCCATCAAGTAACTTTAAGACAAATCAATGACAATTAATGTGAACACTACAAACACAATTAGACTACTCCTTGGGCAATAGATCTTAACTCTGTAAAATTTTCTTTACCTTAATGGATTTTTTCCTCTCTAAAGGTTGAGCTCTAGATGGTTTACCATTTTCTAAATTTGGAAGATTCTCTTTAAGACAAGATTCCAATTCTTCATCCAACAACTTCTTGGTCTTTTCCTTAGTTTCAATAGATGGCCGCTTAGTCATTTTGACTGCAAACGATTTTTCTGCACCATCAGGTGTCCCCCTGGCTCTTTGAACAGCTTTCTCAAAAGTGACGTCACCTCGCCTATTTTTGCGAATGCCAGTGGTGTGCATGGTCATTTCTGACATGTGAGCAATAGAACTAATTTCACCAAGAGAATCAGGTGTACTTTGGTCCAACAGGTTGTCAGCTAAATCTATTTGTTTAGTTTTGTTGGTGTAATATTTTTCTGTCGAATCATCTAAGTTGTCATAGATTCGATTTTTCTTCTTCTTTTTAACTGATGACACACTGTCCTCTTCAATAATTGACGGCATATTGAACTGTGCTTTGTCCTTATGCAGGATACTATTTCCTTCTGGGTTGCCTCTCATACTCCTGTTTTTCTTGGGAGAGGTCATTTTCTTTTTTCTCTGAGTAGGTGTGTCCACCATTGACATGGTGTCTCCCAGTGGATATCTTCTCTCTCTACTCTGAACAGTGACTTATTCAGCAAATATAATAAGGTTTAGACCTGCAATAAAACCAAAGACTAAAATTCATTCAACTCTTTTAGTTTTTGGCTATGCAGGACACGCAGAATACTAAGATAATGCTTAATAACATCCTCAGCATCTGTAAATAAAACCTTCATTATAATCTGTGGAACTTTTACAAGCAATCGAACCCAGCCATGGCCATGGAGAGTGGAAAATGGCAAAAAAGGAAGGGGGTCAAGTTAAATAAAGTATTTCTACACTTTTTGACATCGAAGCCAATATCAGTTGGTGAAAATAATACAGGTATACTCACGATCAATCTGACAATACTATCATGCAGATTAAAATGAGAGGACACGCCGTAGGATAAATATAAATATTTTTTAACAACCCTCTCTGTACAAAATCAAAACAAAAGCACGTTTTGAATTTACGACCTACTTACGACTGTTGTAAAAGAAATAAGACATGAAAAAATGGGAATAGATTTCATATTGTAGGGAAAATCACAGAATGAACGATTTTCCTTAGCATATTTTTGTGTTTAAAATTTTATTGAAAATCCAAACATACTGACCTACTTTTACGACATTCATTAATTAGTCCAAAAGGTCAGGTGTCATGACCTCTGACATAGGCAGCTGATACTCTACAATCTTGGAATGTTGATCATTTAAATGTCTTAGCATTATTTTTAGGGTTTTAAATTTTTTGTTATAAAATGTTATCTAAAGTATTGAAAACTATAATTATAGGTCCCCCAGGTGCGGGAAAAGGGACCATATCAACTAGAATTGTCAAAGATTTTGGCATGAAACACTTATCAAGTGGTGATATTCTGAGAAAACACATAATGGAAGGCACAGGTTGGAGTTAAAGGTCATACTTTAGACCCTTCAGATTTTTATTATGTACTGGAATTTTCCCTTGTCAAGAATTCAGGTCCAAAGTTTGGCTTGGAAAGAGTATTTTGTCTGTTACTCTGTCAGGGTTTTCATAATGAGACATTCAACTGAAACTACATTTAGACATGCAGAAATATTGAAATGCAATGAATGGAGTTTACGTCCTACTTTTCTGCACCATGTGGGCTCATGAAGACGGGCAACGCCATGCATGGTGCAATGAGGGAAATTTTGCTCTTTTTTTGATTTCTGCACAGCCTGTAGCACACCGGGCCTCTGTTTATTGTCATATCTGAACGACTATACACTTTTTCCATGTCAGCCCCTCTTACCTGCATCACTGACTGGGGGAAACCGGGTTGAAAAATCCGAAGGTGTTACCTCGACCTATGCCAGGATTGAACCCTGGACCTTCAGGTTAGCAAGCAAACGTCAAACTTACTGAGACAACGTGGCTCCCTTAGACACGCAGAAGTTGTGTGTTTTATTATTTTAAAGACCCCAAGTCTACTAAATTTGATATTAATAAGTAAAGAATCCTTCACAGGCTGTCTGAATTAGTGTAATCTGATGCATTAAACTGGGACATAAAACAAAAATAATTTAATACTTCTGTGAAATTAAGTGGGGATACATATTTACATTGATCACTTTTCTTTTCTTTTTTTACAGCAACTGGACTTGCAGCTAAACACCATATAGATAAAGGTGAATTGGTTCCTGATAGAGTAATGGTAGACATATTTATTACAGAACTTCGACACTTACATAATCACAGTTGGTTACTGGATGGTAAGAATTTTTTCAACTAATATTCAGCTAGTTTAAAGAGCTATAATGCAGTTTACCATAACTTAAACGTTAAGAACACAAGATATATAGATATACTACTTCTAGGGTTATTACATACTACTACTTAAAGGTTGCTATATAAACATAATGTGTCCTAAAAAAGATTATGCTACATCTAAAGTATATCTATTTGTCTTGCAGGATTTCCTAGAACAGTGAAGCAAGCAGAAGCATTACATAGAGTTGAGCCAGTTGATCTAGTAATCAATTTAAAGGTACCATTTGAAGTTATCATGGAAAGAATATCTAATAGATGGACACATATATCTAGTGGTAGAATATATCATTCAGAATTTAACCCTCCTAAAGTAACAGTAAGTCAAATATCAAAGTTTTTTTTCCTTCAAAAGGGGCTTTCTAGTCACTTATAAGTCTCACTATGGAAGGTCATTTCAATATCCATTAAACATGAATCATTGGCAGGGAGAAACTAGAAAAATTGGAAGGTATTGTCTTGATGTATACAGGGAGAGAAAGTGTTCATTATGGAGACCTTAAAGTTGGAAATAGCAAACTGCCACTGGCCTAGCAAAGTTCATGATAAAGAGCTGAAAAGTGGGTCATGAATTTTCATTTCATTTCTGAACTCAATGTATAAAAATAAGAATAACCACTTGATTCGATGCCAGCAATATTTTGAAGGAAAGTTTTGAGTTGATTTCATTCCCCATGTATTTGGTAGGGTAAAGATGATGTAACAGGTGAAGATTTAATACAGAGAGATGATGATAAACCTGAAACAGTTAGACAACGCTTACAAACATTTCAAAATATGACAGAAAAAGTCCTTGATTTCTATAGGTATGTACCATCAGAGCTTACTATAGGATTTTTTTTATAGATATGGCTAGTGACTTTTAAATGGGTTATTTTATGCACTATTTATATACAGATTGGGAAATTGAGCTGAAAAGTAAACAATTGATTCATGTGAAAGTAAATACATGACATAATTCATTACAAATTGCTATAGATTTATGTAATGAACTTATCTAAAATGGGGACAGAATTAACTTTTATCAAGTTAAATTAGTTCAATTATGTACCCTGCTCTTAAATTTTTTGAAAAAGGGCTCATATATCTGGCTACTTAATCATTTCTTGTGCTTTTGAGTGCCAAAATGTTTTGATGTATCTACTTAAAGTGATACTACGTCTTAGAATGAACATAAAATTTTAATTCGCGAAATATGAGTATATATTCATCAGTTAGCTTAAAATTCATAAAACTAAGTAATTATATATTGAAAAACACTTAATTTTTATCCTGTTAATATGTTATGTGGTGACACCAGGTATATCTACTGGCTCTTATTCGCCAAGTTTAAAATTTTTCAATTTTATGTTAATTCCAAGACGTAGTATCACTTTAACATGGATTTGAGATGAGCTCTGAGAGTTCTATATAATTTTTTCCAGGGAACGTGATCTGTTAACAGAATTTCAAGGGAGTGAATCAAATGAAATCTGGCCAAGAGTTCACAAGTTTTTATCAACTATCAAGACACCATTACATTATACAGAATACAAGTAAAATATTGTTCAGAATTAATTTAAAGTTCTTATTAAGTTTAATTTATTAATAACAATATTTCAAATGTTCTAAAAGGAGCAGACACAAATATTTTGTTAGCTCACAACTTCCAGTGGACTAAATTTTAAAGCAGTCTAGAGTGAAGATATCCAAACAGTGCACCACTAATTAGAAAGGAACCTGTCCTTGCACCTGATACCACTTTGTGCCTGTGTTTATCATCTCATCATATGTTTTAATTGTCTCCATAGTTAGCCATATTTTTATGATATAGCAATGGTCTGCTCTGTTTAGAATATTAATTTTATCCTTGAACCAATGTTCATGTTATTTTACTTTTCGAGAATTATGCTTTGTTATGTTCCTATACCAACAAGATGTTTTGTTCTTTAAATGACTGACCAAGATGACTATTATGGGATTTGTCTGCATGTTTATTGGGTCACTTATTTGTACCAATTTGATTTGTTTACTGTAGGCCTACATGCATTTCCAGAAAGCTTTGTTATTTCAAATACAGAACCTTTTTATACGCCCACATCTCTCTATGTGGACGTATATTGTCGTCACCCCTGGCGGTCCGTCGGTCAATATTTGCTTGTAAACGCTCTAAGAACTAGAATTTTTGATGGAATCAAATGAAATTTGGTATATGTATACATATTCATAAAACGAAGATCAAGTTTGAATTAGAGCTATTTAGGCTGTTAGAAGCAGAGTTATTGCCCTTGCCCCAAAATCTTGAATATGCTACTCTCTTAGTTTTCAACCGATTTTGATGAAACTTAAAATGGATGTTTCGTTTTTACCATCCGCATGCCGTGAAGGGCGCATATGTCTGTGGTCCACTATCTTTAATTTATTTTGTAATGGCTGGCCAGGCAGATTCTTTATTTCTCTATCTGGTTAAAGTACAGAGCTGGATGTTTTCGTTTATCTTTTGTCTTTAGTATACCAATGATCAGAAAAAAATGGTTTTGAAATAGTGTTCTTAATTTAAATTAAATTTTTAAAAGTGGGCTAATAATGCAAGAAAATGAGTTTGCGTGAATTCCTTACTTGTGGTAGACAGAGCTTTAATTGAGTAGATCATTTGATTGGTTGAGTATTTGTGACATATATATGTACAATTTCTCAGATTAGGGATGGCCAGTGGAGTTGTCCACAGAAATGAAAAAATTCAGTTCTAAATATTCCTAATGCCGCAAATTGTAACAAACTTTTGGTTTTTAACTAACGTCTTGTATTTTACAATCATAGATGTATCAATACATTATTTGGTAAAGAACTCAAGCTTTTATCTTTGTGCTCAGGTTGCATTATTCTTTGTTATAAAAATATTTTACTATAAAAAAAAAATAGAGCTTCCTTTTACATGAATGAAGTTATTCTTTAAATTGTGATTTATAGATTTTTTGAATTATTCTGTATTTGTATTCTATTTTTTTGATATTTCTTTTCGTTGATTTCATTCTTTGTTAATTTCATTTTTTTGAAATTTTGATATTGGATTGTTACTGATATTATTTTATTTGCACTGGATCTTTATAATTTAGGTCTTTTGAATGCAGCTTGTGCAAGAAAATATATATAAATCCACACAAGCAAGATAATTCTGTCAATCAAAATCTAGTCCGAAGAATGGCAAAATCAGGAGTAAATTTTACATAGTTGTAGACTCCTCCAAAGAGATACTGATAATGTATCTAACAATGATTTTACAAGTATTTGGGTATTATTTTGTAGGTCTTGTACAGAAACTGATTACAATAATGAAGTATGGCCTGAAGAATTAAAACACAAACTTGCAAGATCTTTACATTAACTGCTAGGATGTATCTTTTTTTTAATTTAACTGTTATATTACCATTAAGTTTCTTAATGAATTGAGTCTCTACCACCAAGTCAAATCGTTGCTGATATTGTGCAAGATTAATGGGGCTCAAAACAGGATTCTAAACCTTTGTTCATTTTATTTCTAGGTATTATCTATTTAGATTTGAATATATTTGATTTAAATATTAGATTTAAAATCAGATATATGTTAAATGTAATTTTGTATGTTTTATTCCTTTTGATTTTAAGAATTTTCCATATTTCATCCCAATGATTTTTCTTTGTAATGTGTACATTGTAATTTGAGTGAATGTTCTTCCAATTCTCAATAAATGTTGTTTTGATTTAGAATCTGATGAATGTTCATTTTAGTTTTGTAGTTGATGATGTACATTGAAAGTTTGAACATACATTTATTTATTTTTAGTCCCATTGTATGTTCATTTTAATTTATATAATTGTTCATATTAACTTAGATGTATGTTCATTTTAATTAAATTATGGTGAACATTTATTTGATTTAGATGAATGTTCATTTTTATTATAGATGAAAGGTCATTTTATTATGTGATTGTTCTTTTTTATTTGTAAGTTAGGTGAATGTTTTTCACTTTAGATGAATGTTAATTTCAATTTCAATCAATGTTCATTTCAATTTAGATTAATGTTAATTGCAATTTCAATCAATTTCATTTTGATCTGGATGAATGTTCATTTCAATTCCAATCAATGTTCATTTTGATTTAGATGAATGTTAAATTCAATTTCAATCAATGTTCATTTTGATTTAGATTAATGTTAATTGCAAGATAAATGTTTAATTCAGTTCATTTAATTTTGAAATTTAAATGAATGTGCATTTAGATTTAAATCATTTACTATTTTATTAGAAAGTATGTTGAAAAGTTAAGGTTAAAATAATCCATAATTTGGTGCACGTCATGGCCATGAGGGTTGTGCATTTAAATATACAGTTGATTTTATTGTTTATAAATTATGTACATAATAAACACCTTTTATATAAAGAGCCTTAACTTGTTGGGGTATCAATGTCCACAAAATGTATTACCGGGTATTATGACTACTCTTTTATAAAAGGATTTACAAACTAACTACTAACAATTCTGTTTTTATTCAAAAGTATATACATAACAAGAAACAAAATCACCCACAAAATTGTGTTAAAGGGACATAATATAAAAAAAAAAATAGACTACAAACATTTTTCATTAAGGAACGTAACAAATAAAAAACAAGACTAAAATATATTAGTTTTTATAGGGTAAAACAAAGAATTATATCCGTAGAGGCAATGGTGTATGGTGTATAGTTAGAGTAATGGAATTGGTCGGTTGTCAGGATTTGTTTTTGTTTCTTTCTGGATTGTTGCCATGATATCAAAAAGAATAATTCTAATGATTTTCGAAATGTTTCATATTCGTTTGCTAAAGTAAGGCTAACTTACAGAGCAAATGAAGCCAATAATCAAGCTGTTACATTTGTAATGTTTTCGGCTTTTATATTATCATGCGGATTACATTGCATAAGACCAGTAAAGTGACTAGTTGATCGAGACAATGATATACCAGCAGACGGAACATAATATCACAATTCATCACGCTTTCATTGAAAACATTCGAGAATGACAACCTTCGACCCGACTGGTAAAGTAGCTGTATAAGTTCATTTTATAACACTCTTTTAAGAAGCAACCTTGTATGGATGAAAATGTGCTTTAAACGCTATAATTTTAATTGCTTAGTAATCGACCTTCTCAGACCGATATACTTTACATACTGGAAGACAGAGTCTACACAGTAAATGCTCACGCTTTTGAGCTTTACTTTCTAAAACCGCCAGCAAACTCTTTTACGCATGATTTTTCATATTTTTAAGCCTAATATGATTATTATATTCAATGCCAATATCATAACAGTCTAAAAAAGTCAAAAAGTAACCACTATCTGATAGTAATGCAAACCTAGGAGCAGAGTGGCATCAGGTTTCCGAGTGAGTTAGCATAACATTAACAAAATAACTAATTGTAGGCTATATTCTGGGAATTTGAATTTTTTTTCCAAAGTCAACGTCCATCCAATGCTAAAAAAGAGGTACGTCATATTGTGCCCTGTTTTCCGACCGGAATGAAGTGGTTATTTTAGGTTTTTCAATTTTAAATACATTTTTTCAGAACACCAACATATACGATTCAATCCATTGAAAGACGAATGGGTTTTAGTGTCCCCTCATAGAGCTAAACGACCATGGACTGGACAAGTTGAAAAAGTTCCAGAAGACAATATTCCCAGAAAAGACAGTAAAAATCCTTTGTGCCCTGGTTCAATCCGGTCAAGTGGAAAGGTAATATGAAGCTGTTTATTGTGTTTTTCTTATTTTCCTGGCATTAAAAGGAGAGTTTCACAAAAACAAAGAATTGTTAAACAAAAATCATGCCTCACCCCTTAGCCTTTAAAACAATTTCCAGGATATAAGTTAACCCTTAATTCTATTTAATATCATACCAGTTTCAATACCAATTATTAAAGATCAAAGTTCTTTGAAAATAAATCGTTTGGTCGAAAAAAAAAATGTCTCAACGTATGATTAATTTCATTGTTCAAATCGGTGCGATACCGGTAATTTTTGCAGGTGAATCCAGAATACGAAGGAACATATGTATTCAGAAATGATTTTGAAGCTTTACTAGAAGACGGTCCTGGCCCAGGTATGGATTCTAACACAGAGAAAGTCGATCAAAATCTTTTCATTTTACCATTCCAACCATACTTTATGATATAAGCGTTTCAGATGACTCCTTCTAAATTTACGCGTGAAGAATTCTTACTCTGATTTCGACTAATCTATTTATGCTTATGATTTTACCAAATTTTAGCCGAAAGCGATGACCCATTATTCCAAGCAGCACCGGCTTATGGAACGTGTCAGGTTATGTGCTTCCATCCATGGTCTGACGTAACGCTTCCTATTATGGAACAGAAAGATGTTCGCGCTGTGGTTGATAAATGGGCAGAAATGAATAAAGAACTAGGTCAGAAATATAAATATGTTCAGGTGAGCTATGCCATAGGTTTTTCAAAACTATGCCAAAAAGTATTTATGTTGAAACATAGCCATGCTCTTATAACGGTGTAAAACTTGTGAGATTTTGCGTGTAATGGCTACATTATTATGTCTCATGTTTTGGTTCCCTAATTCCATTATGTATTAACATTATCTTTTATTAGGCTTATGATGAATTTGTGTCACATTAGGTTAGGGTAGTTGAGTTGTTTGGTACTTGGTGGGATTATTCGATTAGATAAATTACCAACCAATGCCTAGACTCCTTCTCTAGTTTTGTACGCTGGAAAGCATTTTAAACATGATAATTATTGTCCTTTGCATTAAAATTGACTGGACATAACCATAATAATAATAATAATAACTTTATTTGGCATCCCATTTAGACAAAAGTCTAATTTTCAATAGGTCCCACTAAACTACATATTATATACAAGATTACAGAAAGAATAAAAATACAGAAAATAGAGTTATAAATGTTATTATACACATCTATGGACATAACTGATCCATGACACACATTCCGAAACTGGTCACAATATTTGTATAGTTAAACATATCACTCCAGTATTTTGTTGTAGATTTTTGAAAATAAAGGAGCTATGATGGGCTGTTCTAATCCACACCCTCACTGTCAGGTAAGCCTATTGATCCATTTTATTGATGTTGGTATATTTATACTGAAATACTGTATAACGTGGTAAGTAAGGAATTGTTATGTAATTTCAGTGTCGAGAATTCATTCATTTTTGTCTTTCCTATTGGTTGGTCGGTATATATTATAAAACGCTATTGAGTCAAAGTTCGTTTGTATAGGATAGGAAGAATAACTATGTCAGATCATGGATGGTCAGTGCAATAAACCACAGAAAACACTAAACGAAACGTCTAAATCTGTCAGATCTGGTCAGATTGTAAATCAATCTTGACAGAAGATCACAAAATTTAAAACCAGGGTTGCAAACTTAAGCAACTGTTGTAATAATTTCGTAATTGATGTGTGCGTATATCTGATATATCGTATATTTTCATAAACGAAAGGAATATAACAAACTAATTTTGAACCTTAAGCTATCAAATTTAGTGATTAAGAAATTCTATTTCAGATTTGGGCAAGCTCTTTTCTCCCAAATGAACTGAGGGTAAAAGATAGAACGCAAAAAGAATTTTACCAGAAGTATAAGAAACCTATGTTGATAGACTATTTAAATAAAGAATCAATCAAGATGGTAAGAGAATACTGATTTTAAAGGAATATTATCAATATACACATCTACACAATCATCTCCCTCCCATTGCATCGATCATTCATTCAAGCTATATAATATTGTCGAATCAAACAGCCAAACGCCCGGAAGTGTTTCTAACTTCTCAAAATGATTATCGGATCCACTTTTGAAAACTATGCTTTGGTTTATGTTCGTATAGGAACGTGTCGTATTAGAAAGCGAGCACTGGGTATGGTTAGTGCCATATTGGGCTGTTTGGCCGTATGAAACGATGTTGTTACCAAAACGTCATGTTTTACGAATTGAAGACCTGCAAGACAAGGAACGAGAAGGTAATCCGTTTACTTGTACGACTTGTTCATTGTGTACGGTCATAATCATTGTACGAATGTGTTACAATGACATGAACGTTTTACAGATAATAGGACTTTGTGCCATACTGCCCAATTGAAGTTGATCAAAAAACGTTTTGAGTTAGATCCGCTGAATTTATCAATATTGATGTTTCTTATTATTCCTTCTACTCACACTGGTAAACTGAATTTGTATCAAAAAATAACTAGCAGTGTTTATTCTGATTTTTTCGTCTCCATTGTAATCTAACAACTTTTCTAATGCGGTTCAACGACACGACGGTGTATCGATATCCATTTTTCTTCTTAGATTTATGTCTGATAATGAAGAAATTACTGTCAAAATATGATAACATGTTTAACATATCATTTCCTTACTCTATGGGCTGGCATGGTAAGTAGGCAGTTTGATTTGTATTAATAATCTAATTCTTTGAATACCATCTTCCCTTACCGATTTCCAATATGAACTGCACTGGGGTGAGCAATTGTGGTAATGCACGAGAAATTATATTATTTATATATATTATATAATAGCACAACGATTTTAACGTTATCGAGTTTGTAGTCATGAAGAATGGTATAAAATATTTTCAGGCGCGCCAACTGGCGGAAGTTTGAAAGAAGATAACAACCATTGGCAATTACATGCTATATACTACCCACCACTGTTACGTTCTGCAACAGTGAAAAAATTCATGGTTGGCTATGAGATGCTTGCTCAATCCCAAAGAGATCTGACAGCTGAACAAGCTGCGGACAAATTAAGAGGACTCTCTGATGTCCATTATAAATTACAGAACAAGGCTGAGTGATGTTGCTGTAGACTGACAGTTGCGAGATTATTAATAACGGCCATATTCAATGAATGTATAGTGAGATTCTTTTAGTTAATAATGTCCTGGTGCTTATAAAGATTGGCTCAGGTAGTCCTTGTGATTGGTAGATTCCGAGAGGAACTGGTGGCATCTGGGTACTGAACGCCCCGACGTTTGAAAATCGTAGTTGCTATCATGGTGTAATGATGTGAACAACATCCCGGTTTTTAGAGAACTAATTTTTTGGGGTTACTATTCTTATGTATTTTTTGTGTGGATTCTCTCTTCTATTACGAGATTGGTTTTCTATAGCATTTATTATGAATTTATTGATGTGATGGGGTTATGTTTTGATTGGTTTCCTATGTTTGGTTAGTCCAAATATATATATAAATATATTTGTTAGTACGTTTTGTTAATCTGAACAAAGAATATATAATTATGTTAATGTAATACACATTGTTTTTATCATGATTTGAAAATACCACGTAAAGACAAATATCAAGATAAAACAAAATTAAAGATCTGAGGCTGCGGTCTGAACCAGAACTCTGATGATCAATATGAGCTATTTCCGAGCCCCCATTGACAATTTTACTCAGCCCCTTCCACTTAACGATTCATGGAAATGCAATTGTATATTATACAACCAGTAGATATACAAAATCAAGAATCAATGCCTAATATGGCTCATTTATTGGATTCGGACTGCTTATTTTCAGACACAGCACCATGTGGGATCTGCAGTTGGACAGCCAACATTTTGTGGTTTACATTGGTGAGCACTGCCAACACATTTACCATTTTTTTGTTTACATTTATAACAACAACCTGAAATAGTAAATATTAAAATTCAAGCATAATAGCTTACTTATTGTTAACCCTATCGGTTTCTCGGAAGGTGATGGAATATCAACACACTGAAAGCCATAGCAGACAAAAAAAAATTCACTTTTTCTTAGTATCTTTTTTTGGATTGCTAGTTTTTGAGACGTGTCTTCATGAATATTTTACAGAACTTTTGATATTTATACTAAGATGAACAATAAAATAATAATTCCATCAAGACATTACCAAGATATACTTCAATGTCCCTGTGTCCCACACGATACCAAAACACTTGTTGTACGTAAAAGGTAAATGCCTACGTTATCGATTTGTACTGTGTTAAAATATAAGAATTGTCAAAAATGTTACGAAGCACCTTCCTTTTAACGTACCGGTTTCTATGCGTATATCATATAAGAGGAACGGGAAAGACCAGTGGCTCAATACCATAGCGAACCAAGTCCACGGCCCCCACCCCCGGAAACCGGAAAAAAATGCAGGAGAGCATATGTTGAAAGAAATATTTTCCCCCGGAAGGCACCAACCCATTTAATCCCACTGGCCCACGAGATTTCTCGGGCTAAACTTATTTACATTATATGACATATTAATTATAACAACAATTTAAAAAGACATTCCGCTTTTTTTGTAGGTCGAAAATTTTGTTGCACAATTTTGTGAAACTATAATCCAAAATCTATAGAAATGTATCCCATAACGTATCTGAAAGATATAACTAGAAAAATCCAGCCGTTAACTTTACGTAAAAGGTTACGTTACGTAACCATTTAGACTTCTTCATGCTTTTTGCTTACTGTTAGAAAACTACTGTACGGATTTCAGTAAAACTCCTGTCAACTCCTGGAGTCCATTTACATAATAATGCATTCAAGGGGTATTCGTTTGGGACCGATTTATTAATGTGTCCTTCATGGTCGTCCATTTTCTTTTACAGTTTTGTTTAATTATTTTGTCTTTACCTATCCGCTTGAAAGGCTGATAAGATTTTTGTAGCAATAATAAGTCAGAAAATCATTCATTCATTCGTTCATTCTTCATTCATTCATTCATTCTATGCATTCTATGCATTCATTCATTCATTCATCTAAAAATTGTCCGCTTGAAAGACTGATAAGAGTTTTGTAGCAATATTAAGTCATTCATTCATTCATTCATTCATTCATCTAGAAATTGTCAAGTTTATTTTCAACAAGGGTGCAATGAGCTCATGGCACTTCAATATTCATCATGAACTCTACTGTATTTTTTTCATCGATGTGATGTTATATCTCGGAAGTTGGTATATCATTTTAGTTATTTATTAAATGTCTTCTTAGTATCACAAAACAGTAATACAATGTTGCGTTGTGTTACTTTATAGATAATCCGAGAACCTTACATAAAATCCTATTTCTAACTTAAAAATCTTACAAAAATTGATAAAATGGAATATAAATCTTGCTTTATTTGTAAAAAAAATAAGCTTGGAGTTTTTGAAAGTTGGTCGAACAAACCGTAAAATCCTTTCCAACTTCTGCAACATCATAAACTTTTACTATACAGTGATTCAAATAAAGCGCGAAACGGATTATTAGTTTGACCACAATAATATCGATATTACCCCGCTTTGATACAATTGGTCTGTGATGCACGTGCTGGATAATAAAAATGGATGCTGTAATTGAAAAGAATTTTCCTACAGAATGTTGTTTATTGAACGATATAAAAACAGTTTAAATAAAGGTAAGGTAATCAAAATAATTCTGAACTGAATTGAGACTTTAACTTAAAGTACTCGCCCTATAGGTTTTTATTCAATATTATGACACAGTAATAGTTTCATTTCACTTCATACTCCGAAACTATATATACTTCCTTGTGTTATTTTTTTGTTTCAGAACAAAAAAATCGACGATCATGATATTTTCTGCTGTGTGAGTATTTACAATTTTGGTACTTTGGCTACTCGTTATTACGGGTACACAAGGACGCATGTATTGCGATCACGTATGTTAATTATTTTTTGATAATTAGTTTATAATCATTTTTGATGCATACCTCCACATTATTATTTTATGACAGTTCATTTAATCATCTTTGATGTACTATCACATTTTGATTCATCAATTAGACCATTCATTGAATTTGCTACTGTGTGGGTGTATACAATTTGGAAATCAACTCGTTAATAAACATAGGCCTATATTTGACGTCCTACACGTTCTGTGGTTTTTGAAACCTTTCCTTTTTTGTACCCACATTATTGTTCATCATTAAAAGCAGCGATGGAATTTGCTACAATGTGCGTGTATACAATTTATGCAACTACTCGATTTTAGACTGATTTTCTATTTTGGATATATTATTAACCACATTATGATTTATTAATGGAAGCTGCGATTAAAGTTGCTATTTGGGTGAATTACACACGATGTTTGGATCTATGCTTTGATCACCCACGTAAGGCTATACCCACTTTACCTAATTCGTTTTAGCGATTTTTGAAAGCTTAACGAAAGCTTCGATGGAATTTTATGCCATGTGGGCGTTTACAATTTTGGAAATCACTGGTAATATAACACACTAAATTATAGATAATGGTGAAGAATATTTGTTATAGGTAATGTTTAAGAAGGTTAATTATAGATAATGGTGAAAAAAAGTTATATAATGGTATAGAAGAATAGTTGAAGAAAATGGTGAAGAAGATGATCTTATAATGGTAAAAAGAAAGATAGACAATGAGGAAGAAGATTAGTTATAGATACTGGTGAAGAAGAATAGTTGTAGATAATGGTTAAGACGAATAATTGTCTATGATAGTAATAGATAATGGCTAAGAAGAATAGGTATAGATAATACAAACACACGAAGTTTGGATCTATACTGTGGTCACCCACGTATACCCAATCTACAGGCTTTGATATTTGACATATTTATATTTTGGATATGTTATTTTACGTTAATGAAAGCTGCGAAGGAACTTTCTGCTGAGTGGGTGTATAGATTTTTTTTAAAATCACAAATTATGTGTAACACACTAAATTATAGATACGATGAAGAAAGATAAGTTCAAGATGATAATGAAGAAGAATAGTCATAGATAATGGGGAAGAAGAATAGTTCTATATCACGGTAAATAAGAATAGCCAACGATGCAGTTATAGATAAAGGCGAAGACGAATAGTTATAGAAAATGGTAATAGAAGATGTAGAACAATAGTTAAAGATAATAGTTTAGAAGAATAGTTGAAGAAGACTAGTTATTTATTGATAGTGGTGAAAAAGATAGGTTATGCCGCCTAAGAAGAATAGTCATAGATGTATTATCGAAGGTAATAAAAGGTATGCTAGTTTTGTTTTAGACTAATATAGAGTTTTGTTTCTTCTTTGCAGGTTAACAGGAACAGAAAAATATATCTCATATCATACTGACTTGATCTTTTGTCTTTGAACTTGTATAATGCAGCCACAAATTCTATATATATAGAACTATTTAAAAATGATATATTACAGTTTTCAAATTCTTTATGGTTAGTATACCAGGCTAAGATTTTTAGATATTTCTCAATATTGTGTATTGTAAGTCCTTCATCGTCAAGTAGATTCAAGTCTCAGTGGTTCCTAGGATTTCTTGTGAAGTTTGTTTGTAGTTGTTAGGCCTCTTTAAGTGCATAATTATATTGTTCGTAAGATTCAAATAAAAGACAATTTTGGAAATTTTGGGAATGAAATGTATAGTGTGATTTTCATGTATCTTCTGTTGTCCGCCAATTCAGATCTTTATTAATATTGTAGACCTCGCTTTGACTTTGAATTAGAATTAGAATGTCAGTTTCAAAATAGTGAGACTGTATGTGTCCATAGAAAAAAGAATATTTAAACTTTTTGGATTTTTAGATTAAGAAATTTTACACGAAAGTATCACACATTATTCTAATATTGTATCAATATCAAAAGAATCGAAATCAATCTTACCCTATCTTTGTTGTGAAACAGGTAGGCCTACTCCAATTCAGGTTTTTTCTACGCTCGATTGAATGCCTGTAAAATTCCGCATCTAACTAGTTGGGACGCGTCCTTAGTTTGTTTCGTGGTAGCTAAAGAACAAAAGTGTATAGAGTTATTGCTTACCTTGCTAATGAGCTTAATTTCCAATTTAAAAGTTATCTCCTTTATCCAAAAAAGCCGCCCTGGTGAGAATTGTGTGTATTTGAAATACTGTAAGAAAGTATATTCCATGCTCTGTCAGAAAAGATTGGTAGATCATATAAAGTTCTACCCACAGCGAAATTTACTTTTCTTCATTATCCGAATACTTTCAGTAATCTAAATACATGTGCAGACTTAATTTGTTTGTTTGTTAGAATTGTACACTTTATTGACCTCTAGAGTACGTTATTGTGGTTATTGACGACCTACTTTACTGCAGCGTGTCATAATGTTATACATTGTAATAAGCCTAACCAGCAGGATTGTTGTTTCGTTTAAAGAGACACTTACTTGAAAAGAGTTTGTTAATATGATCCAAAATATTCAATATGAATTAATGCACTAGTTACTAAAAAGTCACTATAAATCAGAAAACATCTTTAAGATGGCTCGACTCTTAATCAAAACTCAAGGCTTTATTTGTTAGGGACGGTGTGCATTTTAAAGACCTTTTATATGTCTTTATGTGGGATTACTTGCGCTGAATAGTTGCGGAAAGTTGGACAAGCTAGTATACCGACTTTATATTAAATTGCTGAAAATGTCACAAAACTTTTCTAAATATAAAAAAATGAATTATGATGTACAACTAATTAGCTTAATCTGTTGTTTTCGGATTTCATATTTACAATTTCAACGAAAGCTCTCTTTAAAGATATTGAAAATAACATTGATTTAACCAAGTGATACAAGATATTCACGGTTAACATAACACATACCATTACATCTGTAAATAAACTGACATTATTTATCCATTTTACTGGGCGCTTAACAAGTCAATGTAAAATTTTATCAGCTGATGGGGCCGCATGACGTATTACAATACAAAGACTATGGAAAAATATCCATGTTCTGACCTAAATCGAACTTTAAAAAAAAAAAAAAAAAAAAAAAAAAGAAAATTTTTTTCCCACATGTAGAGATAGTCCATTTGGACATTCCCAGCAAGTTTCAGCCTTGTAGCTCTGTAACTTTTCAAGCAAAAAATTTATTTGTGTTTGAGCACTTTTTGACTACCATTGTGCAGACCAGAAATTGCTACTTTTCAAACTTACAGATTTTAATTAGTTTTTTTGAGTTTTTTGAACTCCCTGGGGTCCAATTAGTAGGAAAAGACCAAAACATGAGAGAAATTGGCATATTTGGCAAAGTTGGTCATTGGCCATATTTGGTCCCTATGGCCTATATGCATGAAAACGACCAAAT